>NW_003546372.1:0-31264 GCF_000090795.2 Amphimedon queenslandica | reverse complement strand
ATAAAACTCTATAAACTAAATTTTAAAAATGCCCATAACAAGAGTTGTTGTTTATTTTGTTTTTGAAATCTTGCACTATGTCAGTTTGTTGCCACTTCATTTTCTGGCTTTGTCAAGTATTCAGCCAATGATCTTTCCTCTGCACCTGTCAGTGAATTAGATCCCTCTGGATTTGGTACAACCACTGCTTTCTTTTTCATTTTCCTTTTGCAGAACCTGTAAAATCATGATTGTACACAGGGTTTAGTAGAATCCATGCATAAAGCCAACTTACAGGCAGATTAAGAGGGGAATAGTCAACATTACCATAGCTATTATGGTGTTTATTACTATGATAGCTATAAATCTTATAAAATATGCTGGAGGTATAATAGTAGTTGGAGTGACGGTCGTTGTCGGGATAACTGATGTTTCAGTTTCCATTGTGTAGTAAGAACTACCTATATACAAATAATGGAACAATTATGATTATTAGTCATGGAAACTCTTCTTAGCTGACTTTCCTCAATAGTTATATTGTCTCCTGATCCTGAATATAAATTATTGTTACCTTGACCAAGGTTTAGCAGTATAGATAGTACAAGAAGTAGCTCCCTGAAATTTTTCATGATATAAGTAGGTGGAGAGTACTTCATATGAGCTAGATTTATTCATCAATGCACACTCAAGAGGAAATAATAGTTATGATGCTAACTCTTAAGCAGAATGAATGATAGAGCTGAGCAACAGTGGCATGTATGCGGATGTTTTTCTCACAATATTTCAAAATTAACATGTACAAAATATAAATGATTCACAAAAATATGGGAAAATGTAAAAATTAAACATCATCACCAGTCGGTTAGCTCATCAGTATCATCATAGCTTTGGAGGGAAATTGCATCATTTAATCTAATGTTTTCCAATGCTCTGTCACTTGGAAAGATGGCCGCTTTCTTCTTTTTTGACCTTTTGCTACTAAAAATACAGATCTCACTTCATATAATGTGAAGAAGTTTTGTGTAACTTACAAACATAAAATTACAACAATCACTAAAATGATCATCAATAATGCCAGAACTACACCACTGCCAGCACCAATGACAATGGTAGCCTCAAGAGGCAATGGAAATGCAGTAATGGTCTGTGTGACAGTGACAGTTATGGTTGGTGCAAGGTTGATGATTGTATTATTACCACCAGAGACACACCGACAAACTGTTGGTGTTGGTGCCTGTTATGAGATAAAATAGTACATTTATGCTTACAAAACACAACACACTTCTGTTCCATTATCACCAGATCCTGATCCTGAGTCGAAAGATTCTAAATATGCAGATCCCAGAGAAAGAAAAATCCAATAAACAGCAAGCCACTTCATCTGCTAAAGTTGAGTGGGGCTCATTAATTCAGATAACCTAGACTAATTAGACTGTAGTAATAAGCTGTAAGCCACGCCCACTATTTACAACAGCGCAGCATAGATAAAAATGACAAGGTTTATCTATAGTGTTTGCTACTATGATAGCTATAAATCTTATAAAATATGCTGGAGGTATAATAATAGTTGGAATGACGGTAGTTGTCTTACTACACAATGAAAACTGAAACATAATTGTTCCATGCCATTAAATGGCATGGAACAATTATGATTATTATTATTATAGTCATGGAAACCTCTAGTCTCGCCCCGCCCCTTCGCTACCTACGACGGAGGAAGGGTCTGGAGACACTGCATGCTAGTCTAAACTTGTGCTCATGCAGAGAAATCCACGTCCCAATCAGATTGCTCGAACCACGTGTAGGACAAGAAGTCATGTGACCGAAGAGCTCTGTTTAAGACAAAAGAAGAAGAATGAGGACCAAATAAAGGAAGGAAGGAGCCTGTAACACTCCCTGGACTTCTTTCTCAAAGTTAAAGAGCAGCATTATCATGCTGCTTACTACAACGACGCCATCGCACTTATGACGTAATAGTACTGTCACATGTTTACATTAAACGTCATCAATAAAAAGTAACTATTATGGCGCTCTGTAAAGAGCTACTGCTCTCAAATCTGCAAGAGATGTCCAAGAGGCTTTATCCTTGTCTTTTTTCAGCTGCAAAGCATCTTTTTCAGCTGTTTTGACTGATCTGGTCTCCTCTGTCACATGATGTAGAGCCAACCACGTGGACTTCTTTGCACACATTTTTACCATGCATGAGTGTCTCCAGCTCCAGACCCTTCCTCTGTAGGTAGCGAAGGGGCGGGGCGAGACTAGGAAACCTCTCCTTAACTCACTTTCCTCAATAGTTATGTTGTCTCCTGATCCTGAATATTACCTTGACCAAGGTTTAGCAGTAGATTATAGGTAGAGTACAAGAAGTAGCTCCCTGAAATTTTTTGATATAAAGGTGGAGAGTACTGCATATGAGCTAACTCTTCAGCAGAATGAATGATAGAACTGAGCAACAGTGGCATGTATGCAGATATATTTTCTCACAATATTTTAAAATTAACATGTACAGAATGAATATAAATGATTCACAAAAATATGGGAAAATGTAAAAATTAAGCATTATCACCAGTCTGCTAGCTCATTAGTATGATCATAGCTTTGCAGTGAAAGTGCATCTTTTAATCTAATGCTTTCCAATGCTCTGTCACTTGGAAAAATCATCGCTTTCTTCTTTTTGGACCTTTTGCTCCTAAAAATATAAATCTCACTTGATATAATGTCAAGAAGCTGCACAACTCACAGACAAGAAATGATAACAATCAGTAAAATCACTACAATGATCATCAATAATGCCAGAAGTACACCACTGCTAGCACCTGTAACAATGGTAGCCTCAAGAGGCAATGGAAATGCAGTAATAGTCTGTGTGACAGTAACAGTTGATGGTGCATCAGAGACACACCAACAATCCATTGATATGACACTGGTTAATGCAATATTAACATTGTCATGAGTTGTTGATCTGACATTGAAATTGTTTGTTGATGTGACACTGATGCTCATAGTCATAGTTGGTGTGATATTGACATTTGATGTGATACTGACATTGGTTACCGATGTGATATCAGTTGTTGATGTGATATCAGTTGTTGATGTGATATCAATTGACAATGTGATATCAGTTGTTGATGTGATATCAATTGACAATGTGATATCAGTTGGTAATGTGACACTGGTAGGATCTTGCTCAATTGGGCTTATATTTGTGACACACAACATACTACTGTCTATTGCATTATCACCAGATCCTGATCCTGATCCTGATCCTGAATCAAGACATTCTAAATATCCAGATCCCAGAGAAAGAAAAATCCAATAAACAGCAAGCCACTTCATCTGCTAAAGTTGGGTGGGGCTCATTAATTCAGTAGAATAATTAATTAGGTAATTAGATATAAAGCCACGCCTACTAAAACTGCAAAGATAAAAAATGACAAGGTGAGAACTCATAGCGATTGATTAATGCTCTGATTTATGTTATTGTTTACTTGCACAGAGGAACAAGCTGTGCTGGTTGGGATGGTACTGTCCTTTGGATTAGTTTTGGGCTCATTTTTGTTGGAGTAAGATTATTAATATTATTTTTAATATTTATTTTCCCGTTCTCAGTTGGCGGTGTTCGTGTTCTTCTCTTTCCTGAATAGGAGAAGACGTTTGAAAAAGAACTGCTGCTGTGGAACCCCTGGACTATTCCCGTAAGCTTGAGTCTACAAATAATCAAAAATTGAAAGACAATCGATAATAATTATCTACATACAAATTATTACTGAAATAGCATTATGGCATAATACTTCTGTTTGTGGAATGATTTTAGGCCTTTGGATTTTTTGACCGGTCATCCCAGTAGGCTAGTACTAACACTAACATTAATGGCACTCTCTGGGCATGTAGTGCAAAACACAATACTCCAGCCAGTCCTGTTTACTGACCGCAGCAACACTGTTAGTCAAATAATATCTGGTTAGTTAGGCTGCTGCAATATGATTTATAGTTTTCCGTCCGCGTGGTGCCATGTTTCCTGTTAATGTGGCGGTTTTGCATAAAATATTAATAAACCAAATACATTACTCCATGATCTATCATAACAGTTAATTGCACCACCTGCTCATGACACAGGAAACTATAATTCTATTGCAATGGCTTTATAGCTAAATGTCTTGGCTACATGTACATGTAAATTCATTCATTTTTTGACAGCTGTTGTTCGATTGGGATGGATCGTGTATGCTGCCTTCCTGTTCCTACCATCAGTCACGTGTTCAGCTACTGTGATACCAATCATTGGCTATACAATAGGGTCTCTCTATACAGGATTATTGCAAGTATCATCATAGTCAGATCGTGTTATTATTGATTATTGCAGGATTGTGTGGTACGCATTGTGGGTGCACTCCTTTAGGCTAGGTTGCCTTTATTTTTCAACAGAAATTACGGTTGACACACCCGAGGTATTTTAATGAGAGAGGCAGAAAAAATAATTATATTATATATAGTAAAACTTACAAGAAATTCAATTTATTAGATATCAACAACTGTGGTTGGTATCACACCAGTGATACTCTGTCTTGCTGGTGTACTGATCTGGTATGTGGTGTCACTCGTGAAGGAAATTTGGAAAAAAATTAAAGGACAGAGCAGCTGGGTGAGTTTTAATGAAATAAAATCAAATTTATTATAATAATCGTGATGCCTTCAATAGATTCAGTCTCATCCAACCCTTCACTTTAACAGCTACAAATATTTAAAGTTTTTATTAAACAAAGAGAAGACACTTGAGTGAGTAACAGTAAGAGAGAGAGAGAAGGAAGAGAAAGAGAGAGAGACAGAGAGAGGGAATATGAAAGAGAAAGTAAGGGAATGAGAGAGAGGAGAACACTACCCATACTAACTGTAATACAGTAATAGGAAGGATCTGGCTATGAGAAGTGGAGTATTACATAAAATAAAGAATAAAATTTACACTAATCGACCAGGTAACATCATTAATGATACCTTTAGAATGACAAATTGTTAAGGATTTGCATATCCTCTGAGACTTATAGTATCATTGGGTGGAGCTTCCATTGTACTGTTTGAGGTATCATTCATGTATTGCTTAGTCTTGTATTTACCTTTTTAACAGCTTTCGTTTTTGCTCATCACACAATTCTTAACAATCACTGACAATATTCTCATGAGATTGGACACCATTGCTAACAACAGCTGCAATGATCCTACCAGCATCATGGATAGCACTAATAACACTCTACTGTGTGATTTTCTTGAATATAGACAAGATATTATTATTGGATTTTCTGGTAAATATATTATCTATAAAGCTATGTACATATTTTATTGCTATACACTTGTAGTATTTTTAATAATGGGCCCATTCATTGCCTTTCCATTTTCTCTACTTCAGTTGCTGCCTATTTTGAAGAATGCAAGGTACAAAAGAGAGAAAGGAATTGAGGGACAGTGAGTTATGTTCTCTTTGTTTTAGGACTCATTTGCTCCAGGGATTCAAAGGGGATAAAAGCTTTATACCAAAAGGTGTCGAATTCTCTCCATCATTTATCATAGTATGCGCTAAACAAAACTGTCGCATTTATTTGTTATCTTGCCTCCTTAGGCGTCTACTATAAAATATCCTGGCTATCAAATCGGGTACATTGTGCTAGGTACATATAGCACTACAATAGGAAGAGTATGTTGTGATATTATTTTTAAATAGGTTGGATGCTATATGCTCTTACAGTTTGGCTGTTTGGTGTACTCCTTTTAGCAGTTGTGTTTGCATTTGTGTATGCATATGCAGCAGTTCTACTCATCATTAGCTCAATTATGTATGTTCATAGCAGGTTTCTCACAGGATTTTAGCATAGTGCTCATGTAGTATAGCAAGTTTGAGGTGATTTTGACCAAAGTTAGATTTTTTACTAATTTTTAAGTTACTCAAAATTGGGCCAAAGTCCAGTCTTTGGCCAAATTTTGCCAAAAACAATAAGGAAATAATTCTCCGTTTTTATAATTTTTCCTCATGCATATATATGTTTTTATGTAGTGTAGCAAGTTTGAGCTCATTATGACCAAAATTGAATTTTTACAAATTTTTGAAGTTACTTAATTTAAAATCGGGCCAAAGTCACTACACTATGTACAGGCTCTTTGGCCATAATCAGGCCTACCATAATTTATTTTGCCAATAATTTCTAGGAGAGATATTTTATGTCATGTAGATCTAGCAAGTTTAAACTAAAAAAAATTTTATGAATTTTATATACATGTAGTGCTTGCCTGAAGTATGCTTTGTGGGAAACCCTTCTTCACAGTCAGTACTGAATCCTTGATCTCTCATACTTCCTATAGTTTAACAATAATCATCAATATTTTTATTCAAGTTCTGATAAACGTGACATGTAAGTTTGTGTTTGTTGAAGAAAAAGGAAAAGAACAGATCATCCTTACTAACAAGCAAGTCCTTCATACTAGCTCCAAATACTCTTCATCCAGCTCCCTCCATTTCTTTCCTCCAGGCGTCTATACCACATTACTAGTTATCTATTGTATTGCTATAATGGACTACTCGGCTTGGGCTCTTCCATTGGACGTATGGTCTTTGCAGCTGGACAGGGATTGGTCTTAGCACCAAGACTTGATATATCTGGAATGAAGAAACCAAATTTAGATAAAGGTAGAATAAATGAAGTAATGTCACTGACTGTGTAGTCTCCTTCGTATAGGCCATTTGACGTACTTGGGCTTTATACAGTTGGAGTTGATACAGAACAATGCTATTGTTCATGTCTTTGTTGATATATTGTCAGAAAGTGTCAAAGAACGAAATAGAAACGGACAACATAAAGAGAAATTCAATTACCTACAAGCTCAGGAGAGTGGTGAAAATCGACGATCTGTGACAGTTGAAATAAATGGAGGCAGCATTGAAGAGCTGGAGAGTTATTCAGAGGCAAAGCAAGGTCATTCTAGTACAATAGTTTCAGCTACTGTGTATGACTTGTTTGGAGGTAAGAAATCTTTATAGCAGCTATATATTTATTTATCATTTAATCCTAGGATCAAGGCCAAGAGTGTCACAGAGAGCTTTCAATCGATGGCATTTAGCCTACATGCTAATGAAGAATCCTTCAATTAGGAACACTAGGAGCTGTACTCTGAATGAGTTTAAATAACTGGTGCATTTTTATTGAAAATAAATTAAAAAGAATTTTTTAATTATTTTATTGTAATTAGTTGTTTTGTCTCTTTTTTGGTGCAGTTAAATTATCTTCTATTTCTTCCTCTGCCCTATATATACAGTATATTATAACTTTATTGTTCCTTTAATCTTCACATACTTTCTTTTAGCTCGTGGTTTTGGCCCCCAGTTTGGTGGATTATTTGGAAACCGAACTAGTTTCATACGCCGAGAAACTGACTCTGCATCTTCTCTTACATCAAACGAAACTTGAGTACTACATACACAGACACATACATTTCAATGGCATACCAGTTTTTATACTTATATTGCCATTGTGGCAAAAAACCTTATAAACTATTTTAAATGTCATCTTACCTTGGCTCTTTGCTCAATATACAAGCAGCTGGAGAGTCTGGAGATACTTTCTTTATTGGATTACGCTTTACCTACGTGAAAACATTATTAAAAAGGTGTGGCTTATCAAAAAAGACCCACCCACTCTCTCATGATGTCCCAGACTACAGAGTGTGGAGCGTCAGTTTTGACTGCTTGCGGGTTAGTATGAGAAGAAGAAACTCTGTAGCCTTGATTCATGAGGGCAGACCTTAACGTTACATAAACATCAGGGAGAGATGCTCATTCCAAAATACCTCATTTCAAGCATCCTCATGACGTTACAATGAAGAACTGAAGATAATTGAGATAAGTCATGAAAAAATGGCACATTATTGAGCTCCTAAAATATGATAGCAATAATAATAGGATACCAGCATTATTGCTATTATCATTAAATTTTACATGTACATGTACACTTTATTATTAAGCTCACTTCTTTCATCATTGAGAGCATACCAATCATTTTGCTATTTGTAGCAAAGCAATCTTTAGTCTCTTGAAGGTCACTCAACAATGAACTGATAAAAATATCATCGTGAATCGGGTCTGACCAAACAGGACCACCAAACTACAAAATATAGACAGATTAGACACTATGAATTAATGTTTAATTCAAAATGGTATGAGATTTTGAAGCAATTTAAAAAAAACTAAAAAATCCAATTTCCATCAGAACCAACTCAAACTTTAGAAAAATTATTAAAATAAAAATTTTCTCTTTTCATTTTTTGGCAAAATTTTTGGAAATTTTCTAAAAATCCTCTTTTAATTGGAATCAGCTTAAACTTCTACACAACATGAGATCAAAATGCATGCTTTACACTGTTTTTGTTCATATAAAAACCAGCTGTCAGCTTACTTTGAAGTTACTGGAACAATGTTCACAGTCCTTATTGATTGGTGGACCAAAAGAAGAATGAGTCTTGATTGAACTGCAAAGGCAACAAGAGAGATAGCATCAGTAAGATCATCAGATTGTCTTACTTGTCTTTTGTAGTGGATAGTTTAATTAATGGCTGCAAATGGAAGGATGAACAGCCATCACAGTGATACACCATAGACAGCTTACTTGAGGAAGAAGAAGAAGGGAAGAAAGAGGGGAGAGTGGAAGTAGTAAAGAAATTATTAAAATATTATCAGTACCTACCTAGCTGATTTTTTTACTTCCAGTGGGCTGGTGTATATTGTTACAAACACACGGAAATAAAAATCAGTAGAAAGTGAGAGAATGGGATGAATATATCTCTGATATCGACCGGCATGACTATTTAAACTGGCCAGTATGATACGTAGACCCTAGAAATAAATCAATTTAAAGTAAATGAGTTTCCTTTCTCTGAATACCATTTCGTGACAGTACTTGGTTTTTAGCGAGACACTACCATATTTGGAGAAACAAACCTCAGAACGATTGCCACACAAAACACTAGCATCAGTACACGTAACACACAGTAAACCTATGTATTACCATTAAGAGTACAGTGGCCATATTTATTAGAATATTGTTTACAACACAGGTACATACAATGGGCATTAATATAAGCTTACCTCCATCCTTTATACATTGTACAGCTGAATCAAGAAACACAGCTGCAGAGCCATAAGGATCAATATCAACAACATGGAATTGTTCTAGCGGCTCAATATGTTCGTACATTAACAACCTGAAAGAAATAAATAATTAAGTCCATTTTTAATACTATAGTGACATGATTTAGCTCCATTACCTTGCATCTTTGCATGATGGTTGAACAATTTTGGACACTCCATTCCTTTTAGCATTATCAGTGATGGATTGGTACGCATCACTGCTGTAATCATTGGCAGTTATCTCACAAGGTGTGGATTGTATTTCCAATGCATATCGTATTGAGCGTAGACCGGATGCAGCTAATGCTTCCAATATCTTAAGTTTAGGTCTGTCAGGCTACATATGAGGTAAATGGGTGTGTCTGAAACTACTTATATAGTAACAGATTACTTCATTATTGGAGGAGTCACTCTTGGCAGGTTCGGCTGGTTCATTAGGTTTCTTTTCATTAGCTATTAAGCCAGAGTCAGCTCTCCAAAAAGGTCCTGCATGCATACTATAGTCATGGTTGCAAGTAATAATATAATATCTATACTTTTTTGGCGATGATGATATCTCCAGTATTTTTTAGCATACTGGTCAACCACAGCAAGACTAATAAAAATAAAAAATAGTAAAATTAATAATAATAATAATAATAATAACAATTAATTATAATACCTCAAGTCTCTGTTAAATACTTGAACAGGATTATAAAAAACTGAATTTTGTTTGGGTACAAACATTCTAGCTTTTCCTTCAGATATTTCGGAATAGATATCACCCTGCGCACTCTCTCCATCTTTACAGGGCTCCATTAGAATCTTGGAAGAGAAACGTGCACAAATCACCTTCAATGGATTTTCCTTACACAAGTTTAGGAGATGAAGACCATGCGAGAGACCATGTGCCATTTGCAATCATTTTGCCCTGGGGTCAGTGGGGTGTGGTACAGTGGTAGATCTAGGTGTGACTAAATCAGAATCACTTTTCCCCTCGCTTTCTCTCTCCTTCCATAGTTCCTTACTCACGAGTGACTAGCAATGAATTTTAATGGATCTCCGGCAGCACTGAAGATAAGGACAGAGCAGCCCGTGGTCTTTCTCAAAGAGTTTGCTCTCTCTCCTCTAATATACCTGAGACTCGTTGGAATAGTGAGCCTTGTCATCCTAATAATCCTCATTGCTTTCATTAATATTTTGTAGCTTTTCTCCATCATTGTCTTTGGCTGCATGTCAGACAAAGGGATTGTAAAAAAAAATAATGCTGGTGATAGTGCCTGCTTGTATAATGGTTCAGGGGCCTGTAACTATGCCATTGGAATTGGTGTCATAGCATTTCTCATTTGCATTGCTTTCCTTTTTAAGGATGTTGCTATGGTTGTGGTCGATTTTTCCGGATACATAATAGTGAGTCAAAAAATTATTTGCGTGTAGCTATTGCTGAGGTGGGTGGTACACTTGTATATTTTAATTGTGTACAACAGTGTCTTGTGTGTCTATAGTGTTGTCTCATCTCTCTTGTTACATTATGTAGGCAAAGACTGGTATCATTATCCTTGATTTAATTGTGAACGGGTTTTGGTGCTTTCTGTGGTTTGTTTGTTTCTGCTATACAACCGATCAGTACAGAAAAACTGAGGATATTTTTAAATCTAACTATTCTGCCAGTGTCACAAACTGTCTCAGGGCAACAATAACCTTTTCATTCTTCTCAGTTATACTTTGGGTATGCTAGTCAGAAAGTGAAAAGAAAGAGTGTTTGTTAATAAATTACACTTTTGTTTTCATTGTTTTATCTTTTCCCTCTCTCTTTCTGAATCCTTCACAGATTGCTATCATTGTTTTCAATGTCTTGTTTCTCATTTGGATATTGAGAGGGACTGATCGTGATTGTAGAGGCTTAAATGCTGCCGGCCAAGAGGGCGACAACGATGCTCCGGAAAATTACGACGATGAAGAAGAAAAGAAAATGCCTCAGGGAGGAGATAATTATACTCCACCTGAATATTAAATTAATGTTTTTTTGACTGCTCCAAGTCCAAAGTGACACTATTATGGTGCAATTGATTGTACTGGTGTGTTTAGAATAACTTGTGTTAAATTTAGTAACACGTAATGACGTAATTGATCAATGATTGGAGGGCGTGGCTAACAAAGCTAAGCAATTAAAAATAAAAAAATCTACTACTGGCAGGTGCAGTTTTAAGTCTCTTTGTCTCTTTCTTTTCAGCTATTGTAGTGCTTAACCTCTCGCCAATCTTCTCGTATAAATGGCTAGTAAACTACCAAAAACTCTCAAGATTCAAACTGAGCGTAGACTCTCCATGGAAAGTGCCTGCTCTTTGTGTTGTCACGAAACTAAAGAGTGGGTCATCTCTCCCTGCGATCATCACATTTGTCTCACTTGTGCCGCTCGACTGAGGGTCCTCTGTGATACCAAAGAGTGCCCAGTTTGTAGAGAGAACAACGAGAAAGTGAATAGGCTTTATGTAATAATGAATAATCAAAATTATCATTTAATAGGTAATTGTTGTTGAGAAGAGACAGTCTTTTGTTTCAATTCCTTCACAAAAGAAACTTTACGATCGAAAATCTGGATTCCTGTTTGAGTCCCGTGAGTTATATGCCGCCTTTGAGTCCCTAAAGATCCCACGGTGCATCAAGTGTGAGGAAGGGGGAGGGACCAAGAGGGATGAAGGAGGAATTGGGAGGGGACATGAAATAGGAAGGCCGAGATTTACGAACATGAAATCGCTACAGGATCATTTACGTAAAGATCATAACTTGTCCATGTGTGACATATGTGTATCTAATCTTAAGCTATTCCCTCATGAGTATCGATTGTATACACGAGAACAACTGGCCCGACACCGCCGAGAGGGGGATCCTGATGACTCTGCCTACAAGGGACACCCCCTGTGCCAGTTTTGTGACGAGAGGTTCTTAGACACGGAGACGCTGTTCTTTCATCTGAAGAACAAGCACTTCTGGTGTCACATATGTGAAGCTGATGGCAGTCAGGATTATTATGCTAGTTATGCTGAGTTGAGGGTTCACTTCCGTCAGTCTCATTACCTCTGCTCTGAGGGTCCTTGCAGATATGAGAAATTCACAACAGTTTTTAGGACCAAGCTAGACTTTCAGGTATACCCTAAGCTAATTATCAAAGTGCATGTAGGTACATGTCTGTCAATTTGTAGGCACACAAAGCAAAGGAGCATTGCAAAGGATTGAGTAAAGCTGAAGCCAAGCAGTTGAGGCAAGTTGATGTTGGGTTTGTATATAGTAAGGCTCCAGAGGAAGTTGAAGGGATGCCTCCTGTGTCACAGAGACAGTATCATCACACGAGACAGAAGAGAACATCCAGGTATGATAAGCTATCATTATTGTTATAATGTAATCGCATCTTTTATACTCTACAGCAAAGAGATTGATGACATAGAAACAGCTAAAGCATTATCTCTTACGGAACAGAAGAAAGACACTAATTCAGCTAGGAGCAACAGCGAAGAGAACTCACCTGATCAACAGATCAAAGACACTCATCCACTGTCCAATAGTTGTCCTATAGTACGGAATACATCCCTACCCTCTTTCAGTACAGTAAAGATTAGTGTAGAGGAACCACCTAATGAGTGGCCATTACTTGATACTGATATAAAGACACAGAGCAAACCATCTCCACCTCCTCATCTTCTTTCATCTATTCCAGTAGCACCACCACCTGGTCTCACTCTTACTGCATCTAAACCACCTCCTGGCTTTAATCCTAGCCCTCCCATTGCTGGGCCTTCTAATTTGAAAACTGAGTTTGACATTTTTGAAATGGCACAGAAAATTCTAGGAAACAATAAGAAGAAAGTAAATCACTTTAGGAAATGGAGTGGTCAGTATTTGTTAGGGGATTTAACAGCTAGTGATTATTATGGACACTGTTCTGATATATTTGGTTCAGCTTGGACTGAATTTGGACTACAACTTGTAGAGACTTTACCAGATCCTATAAAAAGAGCTGAACTCCATTCTTTGTTTGATAGAGACAAGAAACCTACTACAGTTCCACCAGGAGCAGTTAAACCACCTCCTGGTTTATCTGTGACACAGCAACCACCATCTTTACGTAGTAAAAACAAAAAGGCTAAGCATCTACAAGCTGATTTAAGTGATTCTAGGCCATGGCATTCAGCCACTCAGCGATCTAAAGTGAGTTTGACTGAAGATGAGTTTCCAAGCTTGCAGAACACTGGATCAAAGGGACCTGATGCAGTGACAGCATTATCTGGTTGGAATGTTAAAGTTGCCGTGAAGTAAAAATGAAACTGTACATGTACAACTGTGATGTTAGCTATAAGTTTATTTATCATCAAGTCACTATTGTCTATTTGTAATTATAATAATAATAATGTTTATTAATATAAAATTGATTAGTTTGATGCTTGTCCAGGCCCCCCTGTGGGATATGGTGCTTGTCCAGGCCCCCCTGTGGGATATGGTGCCTGTCCAGGTCCCACTGTAGGATATGGGGCCTTTCCGGGCCCTCCTGTGGGATACGGTGCTTGTCCAGGTCCCCCTGTAGGATATGGGGCCTGTCCAGGTCCCCCTGTAGGATATGGGGCCTGTCCAGGTCCCCCTGTAGGATATGGGGCCTGTCCAGGCCCTCCTGTGGGATACGGTGCTTGTCCGGGCCCCCCTGTGGGATATGGTGCTTGTCCGGGCCCCCCTGTGGGATATGGTGCTTGTCCGGGCCCTCCTGTGGGATACGGTGCTTGTCCAGGCCCCCCTGTAGGATATGGTGCTTGTCCAGGGCCCCCTGTGGGATAAGGTGCTTGTCCAGGCCCTCCTGTGGGATATGGTGCTTGTCCGGGCCCTCCACTAGGATATGGTGCTTGTCCAGGCCCTCCTGTGGGATATGGTGCTTGTCCGGGCCCCCCTGTGGGATATGGTGCTTGTCCGGGCCCCCCTGTGGGATATGGTGCTTGTCCGGGCCCTCCACTAGGATATGGTGCTTGTCCAGGTCCTCCTTAATAAAATACTCATTCAATTACGAAATATTGTGATCATTACCTTCTCTAAAACTCTGCTGTGCTCTCAGAGGTGGAGGGTTTGGTTTTATGCCTTTGGATCTCATAAAAGAAAGAAGCTGTCCTGGTATCTCAGCAAGAGTCTCTTTGGCCTATTAAGAATACAGATCCTTCAGTGACAATCATTGTAGCTCCTTACTAAAGAGAAGTTAGCTCCAGCACGAGACTGGTACTCCCTGAGTGGTACAAACTGAACAATATCACGTTCCATCTTCTTATTGTACTTATCAACCAAAGGATTATCATCAGCATCAAGTATCTCCTACAAAAGCAGGTTGTTTATTATAGCTAATATAATTATAAATGCATTGTTATTTACCATTTTACTAAAATTAGCACCACCGACTCCAACTATAACAATAGAGAGAGGGAGTGTTGATGCAGCCACAATCCTATCAATAGTATTCTGCATATCAGTGATCTCCCCATCCTATAATAAAGACTACATGTAAAACAGTCTTGGGGCCATGTATTGGACTTACTGTTATAACAAGCAGAATGTAGTACTGCTGCCTCTCTTGAGTCACACCAGTGGAGGCATATTTCTTAGCAGTGTCAAGAAACGAAGAGAAATTAGTTGGTCCATGAAGATCAACCATACTCAAGGCATACCAGTAGGAACCAAGAATACCCTTTAGATATTATTATTTAGAGATTAATAGATTAAATACAAATGAGGCTAACCTCTAGGCCATATACTTCAGGGTTTTGTGGATTAAAATTTAGAGGAAAACAGTGCGAGACTTCTCCATTTTGACGGAATTTGGCACCGAATCCAAAGACTGGGAACATCTGGTCCGTATCGTATGGCACCAGAACACTAGCCACAGACTTTATTGCAGTAACGTATTCATTGTCTCTCTGTGGGTCATTGTAATGGAGAGAAGTTGGATTAGTAGGTTTGCCATTCGATGCCTACAAAAAAGTGGTAAAAATTATTTAAAAAATCTCTTCTCTCTTTCTTTCGCATGCAGTTTCTCTGCTCTCTCTCGCTCTAACTGACTCACCGTAAAATCAATAGCAACCATAAGACTGACTTGGCAACCACCCTTAATGTAATCCATGAAACTATGAACTGGTGTAGTACTATTAAAACAAACATTTACCACTACTAAAACAACAAGGCAGTCACCACTCACCACACAGACCCAAAGTGGATGACTCCTGAATTAGTGTATTTACTTTTCTTTTTCTTTAGCTCTGGATTGATGAGCTCAACCTGTGATACTGACCCTCCTCTGCAAAGTAATAATAATGATAATAATGAAGAAAATATTATAATAATATTTAAGAAAACTGTACATAAACATTGAAATGTTTGTCAACACTTCATACCGAATCTTCACTACCAAGTTTACAAACCATCTTATCTAAAATGCATCAGTTTCAGTGGGTAAGTACCTTTTGGTGATGTCTTTTAGTGAAAACAAAGCTTCCCCAATCAAATCCTCGCTACCATCAGAGTTCCAATCAGAGACTGTTATCTTTAGCGTCCTGTCCCAGTCCCCACTGCATAACTTTTGAGACCCAATGGTGAAACGAGGCCACCTTTAATGAAACACAGTACAATGAGCACATGTACTGATAATAAAATGAGGAAGTACTTTGGATTTAGCGTCTTCATAATTGGATTTGATCTATAAACAACTGTAAATTCGCCACCTTCTTGTACTTTGGATATCACAAAGAATGGATCAGACTACAGTGGGTACATGCATATTTGTGTGTATAATTCATAAGCATACCAAATGGTTACGAGGTGTTACATACTTTTCCAAAGAAGTCTTTCTTGTCCAGCTTTGAGGCACTTAGTTGAAGCGTGACGTCAAATTTTGAATCTTGAACTTCTTCTACTGTTATGCGTATTCCTCCTCTTGGCTCTCCTACAGAAATATGCAATTACCTCATTTGAAATGAAAGTACATAGTACATGGACATATTTATCACTACAGGAAGTGCAATAATAGCTTTGTGTAACACCATAAGTACAATAGTCTAATTGGATTACTACTGCAGTGCTAGCTGATATTACACTTAGGCTAACAGCCTCTAGGTAGACTTGACACATGGCATACCAGTATTGTCTATACTAGAGTGTGTTATATAACAAAGGAACTGCTTGTTGATGGATAAATGTCATCATGTTGGGCTACATACAGCGTCATTCAAAGGTATCATTGCCAACTTGCAAAATGCAAACATAAGCATAATAAATTCCCAGAAGCACGGTCTCATTCTGAAAGGGCTCACATTTATCACATATACAGCATATTAATGGTTTTAATGTGTAACCTTTGTGTCTCAGCTTTCTTTCGTAGCGCTGACCGGCTGCCACAATGTCAGCAAGTGTGCATGTCATCTCTCCAATGATGTCTTGGTTCTTGGGATTATCAATATGCTTTTTGTCGTCAATGTCATAGACTATGAATTTGAGGTCTTGGATCTCTTCAAAATGATACTTGAGCGTAAAAGTTGTTGCAAACTAAAAGAAAAGAGTGTCATATCACACATACACGCATCCATTTGGTTCATTAGTAGTTTTACCTTTGGATTGAGATTGTTCTCAATGAGTTCTGTTCTTCCCAGCTTGATCCATTCTCTGCCTTTCTTCTGAAACAGGAATACGGCTGGATCACTCTTTGAGAAAGTGTCCAAGTCCTTGAGGTTAGTGCATTCTATGGACAGTTCAACTTTAGAGTACACGTCAGACATGACTCTGTTCTGCTTTTTTGCTAATGTAATGTTGCAACTGAATTCTTTTCTGGAATTGGAGGAGTGCCCTTGTTTCGAGACACGCCCATAAAATTAATAGCCACGCCCTAATTAAATTGTTGCACAACACTCATGACAACAGTGGCTATTTGCATCATTTCTCTTGTTGGCCTCGCCTACGCGAGGTATAGGTAGTTGTTGTGTGTGTCTGTCATTCATTCATTCATTCATTCATTCTGTACAACTGAAATTTGTTTTTAATAAACAATAACTTTAGCACAGCGTGTTCTAAGCTCCTAGATCTTTCTTTTTGACGTGGAAAAGTCTTTCTTAACTGTTTTGTGTTGCTCAAATACAAGTGCTAGGTACAGAAGCTTCAAAGTAAGAAAATCGAGTAGTTGGGCCAAGTTCCGTTGTGTTGGCACTTTAGAGATAGCTGGTAGCATTTTTCAGTAGATTAGAACATGGCCTTCAAAAATTATGAACAGATTTCTCTAAATCTTACTTGATGAAGAGTTATACTTACTTGAAATTGTTGAGGTCACTCGTTTGTGCAGCGCTAGAGCAACAACTTGCTGGGTTATAGGTACTAAAGTACCTATACTATCTCAAACATACAAAGGCAGCAACTTTTTTTGTCAGCAAGTTTATCATATATTGCTGATTAGTAAAGAAAAAGTGAAGCTTCTTTCTCACATGGTCTTCTTGCTGCCACTCATGGAATGCCACACCTTTCAATCTACATGTATGGGAGGGGCTGGAGCTGCTTGCATGTATGTGCTGCAGTGCTGCTACTTCTGCAGGTATTCAAGAGCAAGTGCAACTGTAGGAAGCTAGTGTTGAGCAGACTCTCTTCATGCTGATAATCAAACAGTTATTGAAGTGCGGGCATGCACCATAGCAGCTATAGGGGCGAGGCCATGCACCGTAGGTGTCTCGTGTACTGTGTAATAACAAACAGAAGTGATTGTCACATATAACAACACCAGCCACACTCCCCCCTTCATTATAACGTTTCTTCTAATAAAGAAATCAATCAAAGAAAAAATGAGTTTAAATGGCACTTTATAATAATAATAGAATTATAATATGTTCACTGAGAAGGTAAGGCAAAGACAGAATAACACTTAAAATATTTATAACTGCAAGGTAAAGTTGCAATGAACTGCAAGTACTTCAGTTTCAAGCTCTTTCTCCACGAATACGACGAGCAAGCTGTATGTCCTTGGGCATAATTGTCACACGTTTGGCATGAATAGCACAGAGATTAGTATCCTCAAACAAACCAACAAGATAAGCCTCTGATGCCTCCTATAATAATAATTAAAGAAAATCACATTATTGACTCGTTAGCACAACAGGAGATTACACAAGTGTCAATATACATAAACAGGCACTACGCCAATACACTATCCCTATAAATAAATATTCAAAAGAGGGTCTCGTACCCAAAAATGAATCTAGTCAGTCTATCATGTGTACAACCAAATGGCCACACCGTCTAACATTACATAGTCTAATTAATACTAGTGTGAATGGGAAGCTTATTTGAGATTGTCTTGGTATATTAATTAACAGTGAATTAGTTGTATCAAGAGTCCATGGACTCTTGGTTGTATCATGTTATCTTGTTCCACTGACTTGAAGAGCTCCAATGGCAGCACTCTGAAACCTCAAATCTGTCTTAAAGTCTTGAGCAATCTCACGAACAAGCCTCTGGAAAGGAAGTTTCCTTATCAACAATTCAGTGGATTTCTGGTAACGACGAATCTCACGGAGAGCAACAGTACCGGGTCTGTAACGATGTGGTTTTTTTACTCCGCCAGTAGAAGGAGCACTTTTCCTGGCAGCTTTGGTAGCCAACTGTTTACGAGGAGCCTTACCTCCAGTGGATTTACGAGCAGTCTGTTTTGTCCTAGCCATTAGTCTGAATAAAGAAAAGAAGAAGTGGGTTTTTGAATGAAGGCCCAAAGGCCTAAAAGGTTTCCAGTCAAGTTTGAAAGAAAAAGTTATAAAAGTTTTGTTGATGCAAGTTTTTCTTTTTATTTGGGAGTCCACCCCATTCCTGTTAGATCACGTTACGGTCATGTGATTTGCTCGATTTTGATTGGCCAATGGCAAATTTTATTGATGACGAAATAATGAAGGCAAAGTGATCCGCTAGGTCAATAATACCGTATTGTTATGCCATCTATTTTTATTATCCGAAAATAAAGATGGCGTCCATTACTTTGTGCATAAGAAAAGCAAGCCAGAAATATCTCCTCTCAAATTATTATTTATCATCAAGGCTCCTGCTTGCAAGGACAATAAAAACTTCTTTTCAGGACTGCAAAAATCTTGAGCCGCAAGAGTCCTCATCTTATGGCCATCTCCTTGATGAAGCTAAAAAAGATCAGAGCTTGGCTGTAAGGGAGAGATTTGCTGAAGCTCTTATGTCTTACATGTCACTGGAAAAGAATCGAAGCGGCCATATGAAATTCATTAAGGAGGGACTATCTCGAATGGATGAGTTTGGTTTACAAAAGGATCTCCTTTCGTACAACAGGCTTTTAGACCTATTCCCAAAAGGCCGTTTCAATAATAAGTCTTTCTTTGATACCCTGTGGCCCAAGCCTCATCCGCAGATAGACCTTGCATTGGAAATCCTCTCAAAAATGGAAGACAATGGCATACGTCCTGACAATGTGACTTACACCATTCTTTGTGAGACCTTCAGTAGAATCAGTCTACCTGTACAGAAGTGTGAACGAATTGCCTTTTGGTTTGATAAATTTGAAGATATTGATCCTTATCGCATTAAAGGAGACATGCCTACTGATTTATACACACTCAGTAAGATGGCGTTGCAGAGGATTTCTGGAGAAGACTGTAAAGTATGGAACATAAAGGTAAAGATACCAATGATATATTTAGGGTTTCCCACAGGGTTTTGGCAGAGTATTCAACATCTTGTCAGTAGATTTTTGAAGTTGCTCAAAAATCTGGCCAAAGACCCTGTACTATAGTAGTACTTGGTCTTTGGCTAAATTTCGTGAAAATTGAAAAGGAGATAATTCCCTATTTTGATAACTTTTTGGTGTATATACATGCACTTAATATGTTACGTAGAAACTTTGAATTGATTTAAATCAATGATCAAAACCAGAATTTTAATGAATTTTTTATATTTGCTAAAACATCAGACCAAAGTCCCTGTACAGGGTATTTGTCTAAATTTTGCCAAAAATGACTAGTGGGGAATTCTTAATTTTTATGATTTTTCTGGCACACATAAATGTTCTTATGTTGCTTATATAGTTTGAGCTGATTCCGATCAAGTTTAGGTTTTTATGAATTTTTAAAGTTGTTCCAAAATTGGGTCAAGACCTTGTATTATAAAAGGGTATTTGCCCAAGTTTCATCAAAAATGAAAAGAAGAAAATTTTTAATTTTTATAATTTTTTCTGACACATACATGTTCTTATATGTTACATATATAGTTTGAGCTAATTCCGATCAAGTTTGGATCTTTTATGAATTTTTAAAGTTATTAAAAAATCTGGCCGAAGACCCTGTACTAAAGTACAGTAAATTTTGCCAAAAATTAAAAGGAGAAAATTTTCCTTTTTATAATTTTTTCTGATGCATACTGGTACATGTATTAATGTACTTATGTCAGGTAGAATGCTTAAGCTCGTTCCGATTAAAATTAGTTTTTTAACAGTACTATTACTAATGCTAAGTAGGATTCATATACAGGATATTTTTGTCAAAAATTGCTAGAAGAGAATTTTTCATTTTTATAATTTTTTGATACTCATGCATGTTCTTCTGTTGCATTAAAACTTTGAGCTGATCCTGACCAAAATTGTGTTCATAGATACTTGTCAGCAGCTCAAGTAGTATGTTTTGTGGGAAACCCTGGATACATTAGTATTTGTAATTTTGTATAGGAAGCTGAGGGGGAAGGTGACACTGATTCCTTTGTAATAGCAGCTAGTAGCAAGAAACAGGTGACATTTTTGAAATCAAGTAGTTTCTCTGAAGAGACTGTACTACATGTTGATGGTCCTCATTTAATGTGGCTCCAGAAAATGCCTCTCTTTTATTATTCTCTACGTTTGTTGCCTACAAGCACTAATGATAGTGAAAATCCTGATGGTAATTTATAAACATCAACCAGATGCTTCCAATTTTATTATAATTCTAATTATTTTAGGTATAATTCTTGGGGTATGTTTATGTCAACCTCCAACACAAGAGAGCTTAACACTGTGGATACAGACACTTCAAGAGGAATATCCTCTTACAAAAGCTGCCACTGTTGTGTATGATGTGACAGTACTAAATGAAGACTATTATTCTGAACTCAAAACTTTAAACAAGAGTAGTGCATTATTACCACATCAACTAGAGTAACATGCATTTATGTACACAAAAAATACAACTTTTAGTCATCAATGTCACTTTCATTTGGCATAATCCATTGGCTTCTAGCATTTGTTGATGCTACAGTCTCAGAAGTGAAAATATCTGTTTTAATATCAACATAAGGTGATTGTATCTCTTTACACGGTCGATTATTTGAGTGCCTAATATTTTTGAAATATTGCTTTTGACACTTTAAAATTCCAATATGCACAATTAGAGCTAGTCCAGCAAAAAGACTTAAACAAGGAGTAGTGGCTGCACTCCACATGAAGCTGGACATACTTGCATCCTTCATAATAGCACCTTTTATTCGATTGACAAAAGACGGCGTGAAGAAAATTATAAACAGGATAGGATAAGATACCAAAGGGAGGATTTCTCTCAAGGCCTTCTTTCTTTTTTGAGCTTCTCCTAAATCTAGTAATGGAACAGAAAAAGAGTCAGTTTTAGACTGATGGCAATATGCACGCCAAGTTAGTACAATCACAATGACAAATACAGAAAGTGAGGCTAATGACAAACAGATAAAAGCAGGGCCGTACAACAAGGCATATTCTTCAATTTCGCCCTCCGACAGCTTGTTATCAGCACAATCTTTCTTCCAGTTTTGTATCCAGCACCATGCTCCAGCTGGCCCATAGACCCCATGAATAAAAGGTATCCATGAAAATAACAATGGTATCACAATTGATATTAAAATGTAAGCGTATTCAAGCCGATTGAAGTTTGTGTAACATACAGAAAAGCAGAGTAAATGAAATGTCAAGCAAGACATGATTAAAAGCTTCACCCATACAGCATACTCTAGCAAAAATCCTGTTACCTCACAGAGTGGAGCATATACTTTATGGTTCTTATCATAATTGATGAATATAGTTTCTAGTACACACACAAATCCGAAAAAAAGAGCTGCCAGTACTTGATAAATTGCCAACCTGTGCACAAAGTAGTGATGAAGCTTGAACATCAGAGCCATTGCCAGTGCAACAGTACAAATGATGACTGCAGCTATGCCCCCAGTACCCATAACTAGCAATATCTGATATTTTTCTTCATTACTCAGAGTGGACATGGTAGAATTAGAACTGCTAGAGCAGTCTTCTACTGGATCTTCCCCTCGATCTTCCCTTAAATCCCCCATTTTTATTTTCAATTTGGGAAATTGGGACTACTGCACTGGGTGTGGCATGCTCTCACCTAAGCTAAAATGGATGCATTGACAATCGTTGTTTCTGTGCTCATAGCTCTTACTGTGTATCTTTTTATAAAGTTTTTGAGAGCTGATGCTGACCTAACACTCCTTAGATGCTCTTTAAAGAGGAATTTCTTTAAAGACAAGGTAGTCTGGGTGACTGGAGCCTCCAGTGGCATAGGAGAAGAGCTGTGTCGTCAGTTGTCCACTGAAGGTGCTAAACTGATTCTCTCTGCCAGATCAATGGACAAACTTAATGCTTTGTTAAAGAGTTTAGCTCATCCAGAGAATGCCCGTGCTTATTACTTAGATATTTCTGATAGAGAATCAGTGAGGAGGGCCCCAAAAGAAGTTCAATCTCTGTTTGATAAAGTTGACATACTCATCAACAATGCTGGAATTTCAATGAGATGCACTTTTCTCGATATTGAAGAAGATACAGCCAGAAAAGTAATGGAGGTTGATCTATTGGGAACTTCGTTCTTAACAAAGGGTGTCATTAAGACGTTCATGTTACAGCAGGGCGGGGGACATGTCGTCAATGTCTCCTCTATCTCTGGGAAATTTGGAGCTCCTACCCGTTCGTATTACTGTGCGTCAAAGTTTGGCTTAAATGGTTTGATGGATGTTGTGAGACTTGAGCTGCTTGATAAAAATATATGTGTGACTAATGTTTGTCCAGGTCCCGTGAAGACAGCCGTATCAGAGAATGCTATGAATCCTGGAGGCTCTCTCCATGGGAAGAAGGATCCTATGATTGAGAATGGGATGAAAGTTGAGAGGTGTGCTGAGCTGATTCTCATTGCTGTCTCTAATGGATTGCATGAGGTATGGATCAGCCATCATCCTTACCTCTTGATGACGTATTTGTCACAGTGGTCTCCGTCACTTTTTCATTTTTTGATGAAAATGTATCGTCGTAAAAACTAATAATGCATGTAATGTATTACGATGGCCTGTTGTGTCTTTTGAGTTGTTTTGTTTGCTGCAGTTATTTAATTGTTGCTTAATTCATAATAATTAACTTCATAACATTACTATCTTATTCACATATGGCGTTATAACAACCATGCTTTGTTCACTATCTCTAATAGATAGTAAAGGTTGTGATAACTATCAGTTTTTATACATGTATTAGGCTTGTCACAAAAATCAAAAAAGATAACAAACACATCAAAATAGGGTGTGAAACTACACATCGAGGTCCGTATACATTACTATAAAAACTAGACTATATACTTTGTTTAAAAGTTTAATATGTTGTTTTATAGTTCAGGAGCTCATGGGCTTGTAGTTTTGTAGCCTTGCTTTTTGCCCGAGTGCACCAATCTCTTTCTTTCTCCTTTATCTATGGAATCCAAGATTTCTTCATGCACACTTTTTCCTTGTGTTTTCGGAAACTTCAGAATAATGATGTGAATAATAAGAGAGACCCCAGCCAAGAGCCCTACCAATGGTAGCGATATAGCACTCCACATAAAACTAATGGTATTTGGATGCTTAGAAGCAGAACCAATTACTCGATTTATGAATGCTGGTATGTAGAAAAGAAGAGATAATATTGGGTAACTCACAAGTGGCAGCATCACTTTCAAATGATTCTTGCTTTCAATCTGCTCCCAGTTTGAACAGCTATCTCTGTAGCCACAACAATTATAAGCTCGACGTATAATTGTTATTATTATGACTACAACAGCAACACCAGACAACAGCAGACAAATGAGAGCAGGGCCATATAGAAGAAAGTACTGCTCATATTCTCCCTGAGGTAGGTTATCTGATGCAGTATCATTCTGCCAGTTTTGTATCCAGCACCAAGCTCCAGCCAAACCATAAATGATTCCGCTTGAGTTAATGCTAACAAATGGTATCCAAGTAAACAGCAAAGGCCCAAACATAGATACAAGTATGTATATCTTTTCAATTCGATTAAAATTAATATCTCTTTCACGGCAACGGGTACAGATCAAGTAAAAAAACAAATGGAAGGTCAGGCAAAATGTGAACATTAATTTAATCCACATTGTGTACTCTAACATGAAACCTTCAATGACACAAATGGGACGATAAACAGACGGATTTTTTTCATAATTGATGAATACGACTTGTAGAACACATACCACAGAGTAGAGCATAGCTGCAAGGACTTGGTAAATTGCCAGACGGTGGAAAAAGTCCCCAAAAAGCTTAAAGTAAGCAGCCATAGCCAGTGCAATCGAGCACACAATGATTGCAGCACCACCTACTGCAGACATTGACACCAATATAACGAACTTTTCTCGATCAGAAAGAAGTGCAGACTCGTTTGCATGATCCATTATTTTTTATCTAGACAAAGAAGACGCCGTCTTATCCCGTAGGAGTTGACTGGCGTAATCATAGATACTACCTATGGTGTAATTATGTCATTTGTGCCCAATTATAACCGTAGTAGATCTATCGTTATTTCCTGTTTGCTTTATAATGTATCATAGTTATGAAAACAAGTATGAAGTACTACTGAACAATAATTATTAAAAACAGACACATACAGCCACTGCTAAGCTGAATGTGTACTAACTGCAGCTGCTGATTAAAATTGTTCCTCCTCAACGATACCTAACGGTTGATTGAGGTCGGAACTTGCTCTCAATGGTATCCTCATAGTTATCAGCTCTCCTATAAAAAGTATAAAAATGCATCCTCTGGTTATAAAACTAATAATATTCATTCACTTTGATGGATCTCTGTGACGTTTATCTTTCCCAACATGAGGATAACGGAAGTGAGCAAATACTGCTATTAACACAAAGGCTGCAATCACGAAAAAGCAAACAAGAGGCAGCGCTATTTGTACTAGTAGAAAAAAATACAATAATAGTTTGAATTATTGCAACTAACATTCTAATTGTTCCGTCTTAAATTTCTGCTTTTCCCTTTCCTCCTCTTCCTCCAATTCAAGATTCAATTCTTCTACGTATTCATAAAATCCTTTAAAAATTGAAAATTAGCAAGTTACTTGTGAAAATCCACAATTACCTATGCAGTGATCTTTATAGACTAAAGTACCATCACGGCATCTTGTACAGTGACCAATTCCACTACAGTTAAGACAGTAGCTCATACCACAAGCTTTAAAAAAAGAGGAAAAAATTAGCTTGTAAGTGGTATGTAAAATAGTAAAGCAATGCAATTATACCATAACAAACTCCTTTTGGGTCAGGTGTCCAACCATACAAACAATTCTGCACACAGAATGTTCTATCAGTATCAGTCTCACTGGTACCATGTGAATCTTCTGATTCTGTTGCTCTTTTCTTCTCGTGATGGCCTTCTTCTTCACCTAGTTATAAGTAAAAGTAGATTCTATTTTTAACAAAAATTGGCTCCAAATCACACAGAAATGTTATTGTGTGACATATAATGTACTTATGCTTCCAACTAAAAATTTTAAAGTTATAAGCATTTTAAAAAATTGACTAATTTTTGAAAAAAGCAAAGGCTATAGCCTGTGGATTTTTTTCAAAAAAGGCTCCAAAATCACCCCAAATATTTATTACATTTTCTGATACACATTGATGTCCTTATGCTCTGTAGCAAGTTTGAGCTGTGTCTAAAAAGTATTTTTTTAGTTATGGCCATTTAAAAAAATCACCAATTTCTGAAAAAAAAGCAAAGGCTATAGCCCATGGTTTTTTTCAAAAAATGGCTCCAATATCACCCCAATTTTTTATTACATTTTTTTTGGTTCAAATTAATGTCCTTATGCTATGTAGCAAGTCTGGGCTGTTTTTAACAAACATTTTTAAAGTTATGGTCATTTTTTAAATCGGCCAATTTTTGAATATAGCCCATGGTTTTTTCTGAAAAATGGCTCCAAAATCACCCCAAATATTTATTACATTTTCTGATACACATTGATGTCCTTATGCTATGTAGCAAGTTTGGGCTGTTTTTGACAAACATTTTTCAAGTTATGGTCATTTTTAAAATTTGACCAATTTTTGAAAAATACCGGCTATATAGCTCATGGTTTTTTCTGAAAAATGGCTCCAAAATCACCCCAAATTTTTATTACATTTTCTGATACATATTGATGTTCTTATGCTATACAGAAAGCTTGAGCTGTTTCCAAAAAATATTTTTCAAGTTATGGCCATTTTTAAAAATCGGCCATTTTTAAAAATCGGCCAATTTTTAAAAAAAGCAATATAAGCTCATGGTTTTTTCTGAAAATGGTTCCAAAATCACTCCCAATTTTTATTACACTTTCTGATACATAATTATGTATTTATGCCATGTAGAAGTTTGAGCTAATTCCAAGAAAAAAATTTTTGAGTTATGAGCATAATATTGTTAAGAAAGCAATTTCCTTTTGAAAAGAATGGATTTGTCTTGTAGTCTATGAATATTGACCAAGGAGCAGCTCATTACCTGGTGATCCAACAACACTCTCTGGCACTCTTGATTCTGGATCAACAAGGAATTGATAATAACCAGAGGGACATGCTACATAAAAAAAAACAGAATAATTCATGCACAATACAAAAAAATTCTTACCTTCACAGCGACAGCTTGCTTGATTTAATAGATATCCGTTCTGACAGTCAGTAACATTTAGCAAACAATCTAAAAATTAATAATAAATAATCATGATAAGAATCTACTTACCTCTGCAGTTGCTGCCTCCAAAGTTGTGAGGACATTCACATTCATTCCCATTCATAGGATTAGGGGTTCCATTATTAGGACAGTTAGCATTAGGAAGACACTGTCCATTGTATCGTGCATAAGTACAAAGTAAACACTCTGAATTTGGTAAACAATGATCACAATACTGTGGACAATCTATCAGAGAAAGAGAGAGAGAGAGATTTATCATAATTTGATTAATTTCATTTAGTGCGTTCATGTCATCCCTACTACATTGTTTACACTCAATCAGTGATAATTATTTCTATTTACTATCCATTGTATCATATATGGCATATATAGTGACTAGTCATAAACAGAACAACATGAGTAGTTTCCCATTTTTGATTTATAAGATAAGGACCTATTCAGTACATGTACATAAAGACTAGATACATCATGTTGGTCTTTGTCTAATAATTGTTACATGTAGGATATGCTATCATTTTATCATTGTCATACAGTGTCAAAATTAAAATTTCAAAAGCAATAATGGATTAGATCTGTGCTCATACCTGTTCCTGGTTCACAAGGATCTTCAGCATCCACACATTCGTAACATGAAGAACGCTCTTCTCTGAATCCAAACACACTGACAGATAATAATAATAATCCACTGTTACACTGTACAGTGTATCGTCCATTAGTACCAGTCATAGATTCATAAGATATTGATCCAAAAGAGAGTGTACTCCTATTATCTGAATACTCTAGACAGTTAATGATTGCTCTAGTGAGGTTGTATCCTTCAGTTGAATTGATAGCAGATATTAGGTAGCTGGTATCAGACACTGTACAACCATTACTGCTACTCTCTCCTTCTCCATGACTGCTACTCTCTCCTTCTCCATGACTAGTGGCGGAGGCGGTACACACCAAGAGAAGGAGACACAAGAGTAAGGAATACGCCATTGATGACCGTCAGTAGGGCTTACAAATAAAGATTGACAACAAAGCGGAAGGCGAAACTCCTTAAATAACAAACTAATGGACGCGAAACTGAAGTGTTATCTCTTCATGTAATGAGAATAAAGTCATCCAAAGAATCTTTTACTGGAATGCATTTACCCTCGTGTTGTGGTGAGACATAAAATTAATTTATGCCACGCCCACACCACACCCAGTTAGATCTATTTAGATTTTAAAATTTGAATTTAAAAATTTGAACTTAAAATAAAAAAATTATTATGAGCTCTATTGTCACTAAATACAAACAGAAACATAATCATAGAGATACATACTAAGCCTGTGGACTAGAATTCTTATAGAATTCATTTTAACGCTGTCTAACAGTTGACTGAGACTGAAGCTTGCCACTCTCAAGTGTGTTTCTATTTATTACAATTATCCTACCAATAAAACGATTCAATGCCTCATTACTTTTAAATAAAATGGATTACTTTGTTGGGTCTTTGTAACGCTTTTCTTCTTCAACATGAGGATAACGTTTATGAGCTAATATAGTTGCTACTATGATGCTTGCTATCAGAAAAAAGCAGAAAATAGGAAGGGCCACTATTACTATCATGTAAAAAATTATTTAGTGATTATAGTATAACTATCATTGTGACTAACATTCCAACTGTTGCTGTTTCAAAATTTCTTCTTCATGATGTTCTTCCTCTTGTAGTGCCTCATTTAATTCTCGTATAAGAGCATAAAATCCTAAAATTACATAGCTACCATTATCATAACAACATAGTGCAAGCATTACCAACACAATGATTTTGAGGCCTTGCAGTTTTGAGTAGTGTACCACTTCGACATTTTGTGCAGTCGTTATTTGCATTACATTCAAGACAATAACTTATACCACAGGCTTTATGAAGAAGAGATACAAAGAAAGAGAGAGATTAAGTGTAATTCAATGAGCAGGAGTTGCATGACTTACCATAACAGACACCATTACTATCAGGTTCCCAATCATTTAAACATCTCTGTACACAGAATGCTCTATCAGTATCAGTATCACTGGTACCATGTGAGTCGTTTCCTCCTCCTCTTGCTCTCTTATGATGACCTCCACCTTCTCCTACATCATCTATACAAAATAAAATGTTAACTTAACTAAACAATGATGCTGCACAAAGCATGCTAAGTGAGCATGCAAAAAAAGCACACTTGGGTTTTAGAGTAACACAACACAGTATTATGTATATGTATCAGATAAACTATAAAAATCAAAAACGCTCTCCTAGCCATTATTGACAAATACTCTGCACTATAATACAGCGTCTTTTTGGCCAGGTTTTTGAGCAACTTTAAAATCTACCAACAAGAAGCTGCTGACACTATGCGAGAAATTTTATGGGAAACAAATCACAGATCTACCTGGTGATCCAATGACACTTTGTGGTACTGTTGAATTTGGATCAACAAGGAATTTGCAACCTGATTGACACAACTCTGTGCTACCTGATGGACATGATTCTATGGAAAAAGTTAACACAATAAGTTCACACTTGCCAGTTAAATAAACCATCATTGTATTAAATGCATTCATAAGACAATTAAAAATTGTTCACAGCATGCATGTGGACTAACATAATATACTATGCACAAAAAAACTAGGTATTGCTCACCGACACATTGGCAGCTGTTGGTAAGATTATTCAAAGTGTATCCAATCTCACATTCAGTTAATGCACAAACTATTTTAATATAATAATAGTTATTCTAGCACTATTCAGTAATTACCGCTACAGTTATCACCACTGAATTCTTGGGTACATTCACATTCATTCCCATTCATAGGATTAGGGACTCCATTATTAGGACAGCTAGTATTAGGAAGACACAGTCCTTTATATCTTGCATAAGTACAGTGCAAACACTCTGAAGCAGATAAACAATGATCACAATACTGTGGACAATCTATCAGAGAAGGAATAAAGGTACATTCTATGATAAAAAATGTTCTAATAGTTATGAATAACTCATTGAATACTATATCTGTTTTAGGTTATGCTTCCAGATAACATAATGCTGCATCTGTTTGCTTTCCTACCTGTTCCTGATACACAAGAATCTTCAGCATCCACACATTCATAACATGAAGAACTCTCTTCGCTGAACCAAAAATCACTGACAGATAATAATAATAATCCACTGTTACACTGTACAGTGTATCGTCCATTAGTACCAGCCATAGTTTCATAAGATATTGATCCAAAAGAGAGTGTACTCCTATTATCTGAATACTCTAGACAGTTGATGATTGCTCTAGTGAGGTTGTATCCTTCAGTTGAATTGATAGCAGATATTAGGTAGCTGGTATCAGACACTGTACAACCATTACTGCTACTCTCTCCTTCTCCATGACTAGTGGCAGAGGTGGTACACACCAAGAGAAGAAGACACAAGAGTAAGGAATACGTTATTGGCATTGATGACTGTTTGCTGTACACAGTAGAGCCTACAAAGACTGACGATACAGCGGAAGGTGACACTCCTTAAATAACAAACTCTACAATAGGCAACATGCTGCTAGCAACATTTGTGGTTACTTTGATCTTTTGAGCAACTTGTTGCAAAAATTGAACTGATTTCTTTTTTAACAACATATTGATTTCAAGATCAAAGTAACCACAAATGTTGCTAGCAACATGTTGGCTGGTGTATAGAGAGCTTAATGGACATGAAACTAAACTGATATCTCTTCATTTATAATAAGAATAAAGTCACTTTTACTGAAAAGCATGTACCCTTGTGTTGCGTAAATTTTTTTTACAATGTACCATACCCAGTTACTTGTTTTAAAATTTAAATTTAAAATTAAAACAGAGCCCTGTTCACACGCACACAAACACACAAAGAGATACACACTAAAAAAGACACACACTAAAAAGAGATACTGGTACACACTAAACATCTTAAAATTGTTATAGAACTCAATTTAACGAAATCTAACAGTTGACTGAGAACGAAACTTGCTCTCGATTGTGTTTTCATCTATTACAACTTTCCTATCAATCAAATGATTAAAATGTTATTCTTATAAATAAAATAGATTACTTTGTTGGATCTCTGTGCCGTTTTTCTTTTCCAACATGAGGATAACGTTTATGA
>NW_003546371.1:208195-228949 GCF_000090795.2 Amphimedon queenslandica | reverse complement strand
TTTACCTGATTTAAATAATGGCGCAGCGCCGCTTTGTTTGTAACCGGCTTCATTGTTTACGGGATCACGTGTACACCTAGCCACTTGCACGAGGTCAGTCGAGGAGAACCGAGAAGGAGCGCACTAGGTGAGAGACGACTAAAGAGCTAGTGATAATTAGACGATATAAGCAAATGGCGATATCGGAGCTGGACTAGATTGTTCAAGAAAGGCCTGGAACCTCTCGCCGGTCTCTTTTCGTTCCTATGAGAGGACTTTAGCTAAGAACATGACTCTAGCATTAGTGTTCTCTCAGAATCTCTCGTCAGACTCCTCTCCTTTGGTATTTTTCTAAGAACGAAGATGAGGAATGTGTTGTTGAAGCCAGATGATACTACCTTTGTTAAAGACGAAGATACAAAGTCCGGCCGCATTCAAGAGTCAAGAAGATTCGCCTCCTGTTTTCTGCATGCAACAATTGTACAATCAATGTCAATTATCAGCCTTAAATAAATCCATATGGATCTATTATATTCCTTTTTTTTGACATTTTTATTTATTGTTAATAGTGGCTTGAACTTTGAACTGTGCCAATATCCTGAACTTTGAACTGTGCCAATATCCAGATATTGGCACTAACCACAGTGCCAATATCTGAATAATGGCACTGTTGAAGCCTTTGATCTAGGCTCCACCCATTATTTAATGTGTAATGTCAAGCTTCATATGTGGCCCAACAAAAAGAGAACAGTTTAGCCCTTGAGTAGCTTTAATTCCTGAATGAGAGATAGAATGAATTGACTGAGAAATAGAACTGCAATGAGTGGAAGGGACAACTGGGTAGAGTTTACCAGTAGATGAGTCACAAATGTTAGTACTGTCTGAATCTGAAAAGGTACAAGTAGTTACTTGTATAGAGTGTTCAGGGTTATCAGAGTTTAAGGATTGACAGTTGTCCTGAGTGTTTGCTAGATCAATTAGATCAATGACGGGAGTGGTCCATAGAATTATTTTCAACTCTTAAGAGGGCATCTGCAACTGCATTTTCAATACCAGGAATATGCTGGATGTCATTAGTGAATTGTGATATGAAATCCAAGTGCCTGAGTACATGGAGAATAATTATGAGTTAGTGTGTAGAGAATAAGTTACTGGTTTATGATCAGTGAATACAGAAAATGTGCACCCTTCAACAAAGTGACAGAAGCATTTAATAGCTTGATAAAATGCGAGTATTTTACGATTGAATGTGCTGTATTTTTGTTCTGAAGCAAGAGTTTATCAACAATAAGCTATTGGTTGCCTGTGGTTACAATGAAATTGTTGAAGAACTTCTCCAACGGCTATATCTGAAGCATCCGTCATAATAACTGTAACAGCATCAGAGACAGGATGTGAGAGATATCCACTGGTATTTGATGATAAGCTCTGATTAAATGGAGTTTTGAGAAAAAAATTGTACCATGTAACGTAGACGAAAGTCCTCAATATGTGGCACTGGATAGCGACCTGGTACTATAGTCTTCACATGGTCTCCAGTCACCAGTTTCTGTAGCGACCATATGAAGTGCTGAGGACCACCCACTCGATGACGTCCAAATGATCCCAAGTTTGAGCATGTGGTCAAATTTTGATTGGGCAATTGAGAGACGTTTGGGCGGCATTCTACGAGTATGAGACACTATGGGTGAACTGACTGTTTTATTGTGGCAGACCATGTTGTGTTTGAGGTGCAGTTACAAAGAAATGAGTAATCTCAGGGAAATATAAAAGGAGAGAGGACAACTGATTTGAAGAAAACAGAAGAGGATTAAGTGCAGTGAGACCGTGTGTATTCTGGCGTGTGCGTATCAGTTCTATTTTTAATTGAGTTTGTGAATGAAAGAGAGAGTTGTTTTTCACATATACCAGGAGATTTATATGTCCAAGGAAGTCAGCTCCAATGATTGAATGTTGAACTTCAGCTACTGTAAATACCCATTGGTAAGGACGTCAAAGTCTGAGGTTAAAGGTTAAGGAATGTTGACCGTAAGTGGGAATAGATGTACCATTAGCAGCCTGAAGATCAAAACCAATTTGACATTGGCTTTGTCAACTTTAGAAGGAGGTAAGACACTAATCTTGGCGCCAGTATACATTAAAAATCTTAAGTGTGATGATCTTTCCAATACAAAAATGTGGACTGGGGTGTGGTTGGCCGGCAACACTGGTTGCCATCGGCCCGGCCTGCCTGAGTGTCTTCCTGATCCCATGAGCAGGGCTTCTGACATTTACATGACCTAGTGCCAAAACCGGAGTGATTGTAACATATTTGAGAAGGGGCAGGGCTAAATGAACACTGCCTTGGTGGGGTACGAGAGAGTGTAGTAGGTGTGTGAGATATGGAGCAGATGCGAGAGACTCTACCATCTGTTTAAGAGTTCCCATCTCACTAGGTAGTTGAGTAATATCAGAGATTTTGGGGTTTTCGACACCAGTGATAGGTGCAGGGATTATGCTTCCACGATCCTATCAGCAAGCATAGCGAGTTCTTCAAGAGCACTAGTACTTGTGGATGCAAGAACCATTCATACATTATGGAGAAGGCGCTGAAATAAGAGTTCTTTTAAGAAAGACTTGATGGTTGAAGCAACCTAGTCACCCAGTAATTGTTACATGTCAGGAAGGAGCTGTGAAGGGGAACTATCACCGAGCTCTTCTCAACTATATAATTGTTGAAAACGCCTTTGCTGTGAGGCAGAAGTGCGGTCAATGAGTTGCGTGTGCGTAGTGTATCATACGAATCGGTAGAAGGAGGTTTAATAATGATATCTCTTACTTCTGTAGCGTATTCAGGAGCAACCACGTTGTCAAACTGTGTCTTCCGTGACGTGATGCATTTGGTAGAGAAATGAGAGTCTATTTGCACAAACCACATCTCAAGATCATTTGGCCAGAATGGAGGTAGCTTTACAGTGACTGTGGCGATGTGTGCGTCGATGAAAGACGAAAGGGGAGGTGGACTGCAAGTAAGACTGCCACCGGCTGAGTGGGACAATCCCATAAGTAGTGTGGAGAGACAAATAAGTATTAGAAGTAGCGTCCAGGTAGGTTATGCTAAACTATTATTTTTAGTGAATTAGTAATTATTTTTACAATTAAGCAAGATTTAGAGAAAAAGAAAAGTGAGAGATGAGAAATAAAAATGAAAAGACGTGTGTAAAAATGTGAAAAAGTAATGTACATGCGTAGTTACAGAAATAAAATAAATAAGTAATAATGAAAGTGAGTCACAACAGGTTCTTCTGAAAATGTGCACAAATTTTTGAGTCAGTAGATACTCTGGAAGGTTCTAAATGTGTCATTCTGATGTAGTTCAAAGGGGGCTGGCATGATGATATATTACATGAACTCTACATCACACACATAAATATAATTTGCATTTTATTACTCTAACAAAATTAATGTTCTTTTTATTTTACAAAATAAAAGCAGACAGTTACGGTCCTGTACTGATGCAGGGTAGTCAACTTCAGTTTATACTGCTAGAAAATAATGGCCTTGTATGTCTAGAGTAAAATCTCCATAATCAGACACACCCCTTCTCGGACGCTTATTCCTTGGCTTCAGAACAGTTTAGCTGCTTCTAGCTAGAATTATCTGATAGATCTTTGATATCTATTTGGGCATGCAAGAGATAGGAGCTATCAATGTTAAACATCGGACTACCCCAATTTTGGGTGAAATGGCCGTTCTGCGGACAGTAGCTGCCATTTTGAAGCAAACACTAGCGCTCGCCTTGAAGCAGCACCATCAGTTTTGCCTATCATTGTAGTGTTACAGTTCCTAGTTTCAGAGCTTTTCCTCTTTTTTTTGCATAGTGATTTTAATTATTCATGCAGGTGTAGTGATCAATATTCAGACAACTCTGATTTGGATTTTTTCATGTAATGTTGCCCGCAAAGTAGACATTAGCACCTCTGAAGCATTTAAAAATATATATTACACAACTGCTTGTTCACACAAGAATTGAGTCATTTTAGTTAAGAAAGGAGCATGCCAGGGTAAAATTACTAATTTATTAGCCATTTTACTATGATTTTAGCTCTAGCAGGCTCATTTCTTAACTAAAATGACTCAACTTTTGGATCTACAAGCATTTGTATAATGTCTATTTTAAAAATGCGTTAGAGGTGCTAATTTTATTTTTGCGAGCAAGATTTCATGACAAAGTCCGAATCAGAGTTGTCAAAATATTGATCACTACACCTGCATAAATATTTAAAATTACTGTGCAAAAAAGAAAGAGGAAGAACTCTGAAACTTGAAATTATAATAGTACAATAATAGGCAAAACTGATGGTGCTGCTTCAAGGCAAGAGCTAGTACTTGCTTCAAAAAGGCAGCCACTGTCCGCAGAATGGCCGTTTGTCCCAAAATTGGGGTAGTCTGATTTGTAACTTTGAGAGCTCCTGTCCCTTGCATTCAAATGTTTTTGTTTGATATCTGGCATGCCCTAATAGTTATCAAAGATCTATCAGATAATACTAGCTAAGAGCAGCTGAACCGTTCTGAAGTCGAGCAATAAGCATCTGAGAAGGGGTGTGTCTAATTACAGAGCTTCCACTCCACAGCCTTCCTGATCACTGTTATTTTGCAATATCCTCAATCTATGTCGTTATCTTTTGTATCAGGAGCGATTATGAGCCTTATGACAAAGAAAAGGATCAGTCAATAATAAATAATGGTAGTGCTATCCAAAGCAAGGACTAAACAGATAATAAAAGGCCATGCCAATGAAAATAATGCTGACATAAAAAGGTTTCTTGCAGTCTGCCACCATTGTGGGTGTGGCTAGCAATGATGTCTTGTGATGCCAACTTAGATTATCTATCATTGCCAACTTAACACAAACTGACTATATTGACATTACTTACTCTTTTTTGGGAATATCCAACTAGTACTAACTTTTCGTAATCAAGCAACATTGTAGGTGCTTTAACATTTGTTTTGTCCGCACTAAATCTTGTGCTGATTAAATTGAAAACTTGTTTTGCAAAGAAGCTTTGTGTAACAAAAAATTAACAAACCATTGGGTTTTGCAATAACAATATTAGCCAATGAATCTAAGTCATTTTGCTTAGCCTCCTTTCCAGCTTGTAGAAACATTTAATTAAATGATCATGTTGTCTCATCATGGTTACAAAACTGTCATCATTAGTGTTACTGCTAGGCAAAAAGAGATATGTCTCAGGGTCAGGTGTTGAACACAAACAAAATAGCTGTCAAAATAGCTGATGTTAGTCACTTTGACTGCATCAAATATTTTAGTGGCACTGTCATACACAGCAAGAGGCTTTAAAGCCCGTATTAAATTTCCTATGGCACTTTCCAAAGTATTTGCATCCTTAAAACTCTAAAACAAATACTTTTCTCCGTTTCCTATACAGTTTTCCTCTGTCGCATCACAAGCACTATTATAAAAGTATGACTCGATTTGCAATAGTGATGCTAGGCTAAATTACCATCATTTTTTTAACAAATGGATGATGCATATGACATTGTAAAGCTACCTTAATGCTAAGAGTTAAAAGGTAACTACAACCCAAATTTTTTTCTTGCAAACAAATTTTTATAAGGTACAGTTACTTACAAAAAATATTAAAAATTACACAACACTTCAATTCATGCTGAATTTAGACTCCAACATTGCACTTTTGCAGCAACCTTATACTTAGTTCTGTTTAAGGGTGTGGCCAGGCGATGACATACAGGAGGGAACATGTCTACTACAGGTGAAAGCTCTGCGACTGAATACCATTCTCCAGCAAGTTCAGCTGTGTCTTCTCTATGTAATGAAAGTGAAGAGCAAAGTAATGGTACTTAGCCTTACTTGTTTCAACCAGAAGCAAGTGATAACTGTACTGGTGAGTCCAGTAATGATGACCCTGACTCTGCAGAGAACAGCAGATTGAGCAGTACTACTTGGTAAGATACCATTTTCATGTGTTTGAAAAAAAACTTTTCTAGGTGTACTTCTGGCCATTGTGAATTCATGCCTACAGCATTGGAATGTATTTGTTCCTGTGACATTTAGCCAATATTGAACAAAAAATGATTTAACCCACAGACACCTACCATTACAAAGTATTATTGAGCATCCCGGTTTCACTAATGTTTGTTTTGATATGTGGGCTTTACAAACAGCTTACTATGGATACCAACAGCATTATGGATCAGGTGGTCCTACTGGTACTATGAATTAGTAAGGTGGAACTAGTAAAACTATTATTATGCACACATAATTAAAAGCAATTAAGGAATACTGCATATCGACACTTGTTAATGTGGTGTTGGCGTTGGTTTTAAAGGCACAACAAACTTGTCTTACCTGCTCGTGCAGTTTATAAAATAAGAGACAATTCCTTTACATAATAACTATGTGGGTATTATAATGTAATTAAGTTAAATATTAAATCTAGTTAATGCTCCAGAATAGCATCTGTATTTACTGGCTTGTCAAAGTTACTACTTAATTGTGGTGGAACATTACCATTTTCTGTGTATTGTTTTCTGTAGCCATTCTGCTTACAGTATCTGATATATCATGTGCAAAATCTGATGAAATTAATGTTAAGTAAATAAAATTAAGTTGTTGCTTCAACTTAAACTTACCATGACTGCCTTTTGCCTTTATCTTCCTTACAATCTCACCTCTTTTTTTATACTTGGGGAAAGAGATGCTAAATCTTGCAGTTCCTTCTTTTGTAGTATTTAGTTTTTTCTCAGTTGTAAGGAAGTGTTTGTAACAACAATTCATTAAATTTTGAATTACAATAAAATAATTATATATGTAGCTGATCCCTTTGATGTCATTCCTTGGTATGAAAAGGTTGGTGCATAATGCAGTACAAGATTATGAAATGCTTTCAAACTAGATGCTTGCCACCAGGTATGTAATTAATAATATTGCAGTAAGTTTGTGAATGACTTTAGTATCTATGAATATAAATTGCATAACCATACAACAACTTATACTGTGATCATACAGTCCAAACCATTTCCTCTTAATTTTTTTTATATATACACATTTTGTTTTTTTTCCATGCCCATTGTCTTGACTGTAGATGTCATTTACAAGGGACAGCCATTTCTCTTAAACCTCTTCCTTCTTTTCATTGGTAGACATTACTGACTAATACAAATGACGCAGTAAACTTCTTGACCATTCTCCTACTAGCCCTTTCACAGTCAATAACGCATTCATGCGTCTGGGAGTGGGTCTTTGAAAGTGTCAGTAACGCATTAATGCATCGAGATGCATACTGGTGCTTAAAACTATTTGTAAAATAGTCTGCTGCAGAAAGTAAAGGTATTGTAGGCTATATCAAACCTTCCCTTTCTTTACTTCCAAGTTATATGCTGGTAGCTAGTTGTTTTGTGTGTTACAGACAAAGAAATGATCGTCGGAATTTATGACTGCAAAAAAGGCCGGCTATCTCACGCACAATTGATACGCTCGAAAAATAGCAAGCAGATCTTTCCTCCATGATGTCTGAGGAGTCCAAGGAGCTATTACCAGTAGCTATAAGGTTTATAAAGCACCTAGAAAAAGAAGAAACTGTTCTAGCTTTCTTCCGCTGTACAAACCAATGGAGAAATGAAGTGGGCGTGGTCTCAAAGCAACTAAAAGAAGGAGCGTGTTTTCTCCTATATCTTGCTTACTTTTTGGAGAACAAGCTTAAAACTTATAGGATAACTGAAGTAGAACCTACAGAAGATATTTATGAAGCCAAGATGGTATGTTTCTGTGCTTTCAAGCCTTATTAGGCACTTCGGTTGGTGGGCGTGGTCTCAAAGCTGTTCTATTAGGCTCTTGTTTCTTGACTTCTGAAGAAGGGAAAGCTACAAATTATATGCAAGACATTGTGTACAGACATGCTCTTGTATGTGTTACCACAATTACAAATTATTTTTGTTTATTTATGTTTATAGCAAGAGTCATAAAATACTTTTCTGCATTTTGACTAAAATTTAGCATGTACTAAGTTTGCACTTCAAGTGTCCCATTGTCCCATTTCAAAATCAACTTATCACGTACGCCTGTACTACTCTTGTAATAGCAACTACACTCGCAGCTATGTCATTGAATGAAACATCTGACCACGGGATGATTTAGCTATTTTTAACCCCGACCGTGTAAGGGCTAGTTCACTCATTTTCCTATTTTCTGTTAAAACCCTACTGGCAGTATTTACAAAAGTATAATCAAACACTCACCTTTACCAATATGCCCAATGTCATTTTAATGCAATGTATCCTTTATGTTTTCTTTTACACACTTCGACACTTGACCGTGTCTGTTTGTAAAAAGTAATTTAACTTCCAATGCTTGTAATGAACTTGATCACCTTACTAATGCTTCCTTTTCCATGTGACAACTATTTGGAACCTCATTAATCTATGAATGTACATGAGATATGATAACTACACAACACATACATATGTGACCATAATTGACAAAAGGTACCTTATGGCGGGTAGTGACATGTGTCTTTATAGCTTAAAAAATCCAACTTCCTGAGCTCCATTGATGACAATATTACTCCACAGGATGCAAAAAGTTACTATGTAACTTATAGAAACAACGGTTGTTCAACGGAGCACTCAAACATTGATGTTTCATTAAAATGAGGAATTTTAAAATAAGCCATAAGGTACCTTTTGTCAATTATGGTCACAAATACTTACCTGTAACTATTGAATATCAATAATTACATGTTTCAGCAATTCAAAAAATTTGTAATGCACAAATTTTGCACAGTAGCCAGGGCTATCACCTTTGGCAGAGCTGGGTATAGAGTGATGCCAGGGCCCAATGAAAAATTGATACCATAGTAATTATACTCATGACATAACACAACACAGTTACATGTATTATTATTATTAGAATCCATTTACCTTACTTAATAACTATAAACATTCCAGTTATAATTGTTAAGATAAAATAATTGTGCTGTTTTTGTGAATTCCTTCAAATGCTCCAAAAGTTTTGTCAAGGAAAGTACTGTCTGTTGTCAAGTCTCACTTTATAGACCAAAGGGAAATCTCTGCCAGTCGTTCATCCGTCATACTGGTCCGTAGATGGGTTTAATTTTCAACAATGCTGAAAAGGATCATTCACACTGGGCTACGCTAACAACTACTGTGAGTGCGAGTAGACAGATCTGGGTTAACATTGGGAAGGCTACTTGTAGTTTTAATAGCTGATGTAACAACACCTTCAATACTTTTGTATCTCTCCTTGTAGAGCTCATTTAGCCAGCAAGCTTTCGTTAGGGAGGAGTTCATAACTCAGATCACACCTGGAGGTCCAGTCAGAAAGCAACGTCAAATTAAGTAATTGAGAACACAGTGGATTATAAGTGTTGAGTGCTTCTTGAGATCAAGATTAGAGGCTGAGAAATGACAATTCATTTCTGAGAGGAAGTGGTCAAGTACAGGCAGACATGTTGAGTTTAACACTCTGGCCATAACTGAGTTTTACATCTTCCAGTTGATTCCACGACATCTGAGTCTTCAAGTCTTCTCGGTCGCTTACATTGCCTGTCAATCATTGTAGCTGGCTCAAAATCATGCAGTGTTACTACATCACAGATATACTTATACGTGTGATATCAGACACTGTCATTTCTAAAATCTCTCAAGGTTTGGGTGGTTGTAGATATCAAGCCAGCAGCATGTATCGAATCAACTGTTCAACTTTGGAGCTGGCCTTGGTGACGCATTACTTCTGAAATATAGTCAGGCAAGGTAGGAATTAAAAACTCTGCACTTGACCTAAAGACCTGCTGCTTCTACTGCTTTAGACTCATTTGTGATGTGCTCCAGACTAGCTATGATGCAGTCATATGTACTGGCAATAACATCAAGATTCAAGGAACAAAAAACCAATGAAGAGTCTGACTAACTCTTAAGCTCCTTTGTTGGTTTGTCACGGTAGAGTTTCTTCTGTACAGCTCTCGATAAAGATGACATGTACTTTGCTAGATAATAGAGACAAAGAGGACCTGAAGCAAGGAAAAGAATTCAGAGGCAAAGGAGTTGTTCACATAGTCAACAAGCACAAGGTCAAGTACGTGTGCGTGGCAATGAACATAAACAGCATGTGATGCTGCCTCCCTTACCCGTTGCTAAACTTCAGAACAATGGCTGCTCATAAATGAGGGTCCATCATACCACTGTGACACAATAAGCTAGAGATCTAGACCATTCATACTGAATGCTTCCAGGATGTATTTAGTCCAGCCTTCTAAAGTGAGTAGCAGCAGGGTTAAAGGTGTGGAATTGCTGTCTTATCAAAGCTGGGTCTTTGTCACTGACTACACAGCAAACTACAATTAACAGCTGCTCCTGTTTACTATGGTGCTTCATCTCGTCAACCATCAGAGAGTAGAACCGTGCCATTTGAAAGGTAAGACAGATTTGTTTCCTCACTAAACTTGCCATAATACCAAAAATGTTGTTCTGAATCATTTGTGAGGTGTATTTGGCATTCCTTGGACCATAAAAAGGCCTATCATCTACTATAGGGTCGTGCTTAGCCACTAAACCCATCATTTCAAGGAAATTTTCTTTGTTTAATGAGTCATCACTTTCATTATGATCTCAGAATCTGATTTCCTGTTTATTGCATAGTAAGAGGACTTCAGCTTTGGTTTTAATGTAGTGCATATCCTTAGTTATCTGTTCTGCTTGCCTACTGCCCAGTTATTCAGCTACTGATTCATAATTTTCAGAGACCTTTAACTGCTCCCAAGCAACAACCGCTTTTTTGTGAGACAAGCAGTTATGGTGATTGGACAGGATACCTTTTTGTCCTGTAACATGTTTCCAATCAAAGAAACTAATACTGGTCAATGCCTTTTCTGGTTGGGTTGGTAAATACTTGATACACCAAAGAGTTGACAAGTGTGGCAAAAGGCAGCGTCCTTTTTTTTTTTAGTACTATAACCAGGGAAATAGCTTATACCAGTCCGGATCAAAAGAACAACCTTTCCCAAAGAAGTATGTTACTGGAAACTTGCAATCAATCACCGGTTCATATAGAGGAGATGATGTTCACGATGCTACATCATCAAGTACGATACTAGCTTGAGCTTCATAACTGGTTAAGGTACTACCAGCTACACTAAATGAACTGGTGGGGGTGGAGGAACTAAGTGTGGTTAAAGTTACTGCTTTATTTTCATCGGCATTACCTCCAGATCCATGGGTAGGTTGGGTTGGCTAAATTAGTGTGCTCTGACTGATCCCACCTGTAATTAATTCTAAACAATTATTTCAATAAAAATATACTGTTTGTTACCACTGTTAGTGTTATTCCTAGGATTTCTTGCAACCATATACTTAAACAGGGACAGCTGTTTAGTCATAGTTAACTGATGAAGACTCTCAAGTTTTACTGAATTACAACAGTTGACACGTTCATATAATTTTTTATCAATTAAATTAAAACTGTGACAAATATGATTATTACAAAAATGAATATCATGATTAAATGCAAGTCATGCCTGGGCCAAGGCCCGTGTTGGCCAGGGTTCAGCTCCACCACTGGCAATCTCACCTTCAATCTCCACCCAAAAAAGACTGTCCTCGTTTTTCTTGAAAAAATGATTATGCTGTTTTAGTGTTCTATCCATGTTGTTTGTATTGCTTGCTTTAATTTTTCTTTGATGCTTAAACTATGTGCTTTTATTGGTGGTGGAGCAGTTCATAAGTGTAAAAATGGTAATAGGCTTAGTTGGCAGTGATTGACTACAAAGAATGGCATTTTAAAGTGCTAACTTTGTAGCTGGAATACTATTGATAAGTGGTTGACTTTCGGAGGTATATTGGTATGAACATAAAAGACACAACATCTTTATTCGTATGAAAGTACCAATTGACTCTATCGATGTTTCTGCTGATGCACTACATAAAAGGCATTTTGTGTTAATTGAGAGGAGAGCTGAAAGGAATATAATGAATTTTTTTGAGCTGTGAGATTGCCAGTCCTGTTAAAAAGGCCATGCATTAACACTACAAATGTCATCATCAGAGTCACACTCATTAGTCTCGTCAGTAATTGCACCATTATCTTCATAAGAGGAGTCCATGTCACCTTCACCTGATAAATTTGATTCCATTTCTTCAGAGTCTTAATATTCAAAGTTGGCATTGTCTGGGCATGGCTGCTGTGGTACAACATTACGTTGTATAGCAAGGACAACAAAAAGAAAGAATTACAAAACTGAGTGACAATACTAATAATAGGAGAGGAGAGAGCTATTATAATGTTAATATCAACAATAAAAATATTCTCTTTTTAATGTTTTAAATCATAATGGTCATTATAGTAATAATGACAATAGCAATAATAATGATGATAATAATAAGAGTAATGTGACATACTAGTATATAAATTGAATTGCTGAGCATGTAAGTATTTTGTAAAATATTGCAAATGTAAAATTTGCGAAAATTTAGCGACGCAATAATATCCATGTATCATGCGACAACTGAGAGTAAAAATATAAGTAGAATACATGCTGCAGAGTGTTTTTGTGCGCAAGAGAGATAATGTAGGCTCACAGTGTGTCATCGTGGACTAGTCTCGCGGAGCCAGACCCTTGCTCTAAGGGGAGGAGGATCTGGTTACTTGCAATAGATACTTTTCTTCTGATGGAATGTAATTTTTTACGTTATGGTTGTAATAGAATGCGGAAATGATCAATTTATCATGTGACCAATACATGATATTAATGAATAATAACAACACGCCTGCTCACGTGTGCTGTGGATATGGCTGAGTTGTGTGTATCTTGTGGAAGCGTTTTACAGAAAGGAGACAGGAGAATCGTATTTCGTGACAGCAACTGTTCTCATCTTACAATTTATGCTGCTATTTTTTCTTTGTGTGATGAAGCTGAATCAGTTCTTAAACAGATTACTACTTAGGAAAGATATGTGTCGTTCCTGTTTCAGGAAATATGACCATATGAATGATCGCTTTCGTGAGCTAAGCAACGGGCTCTAAAGTTATATAAAGCATTCAGATCCAAATCTACCTAGAGATCTACCATCACAATCACCTTCAACTGGAAGCCAATCTCTAAATAATCCTGTTACACCACTCCCAGCTGCAAAGAGATTGAAGTTCACACAGACTGATGGATCACCTCCTGTTGCTGTAAGTTAAAGTGAATAATTTTATTTGATCTGTTATATAATTCTAAAGGTTGTCATTGGCTATGAAAGTGGTCCAAAAGTTACCATTTTAACACCAGAAAGGAAAAAGTATGGGAAAGCAATAGCTAGAGATAGTAAAAGGTGTCTTGCTACCCAAGCTATGAAACATGAAGATTCAAAAGGAGAAGTAATGAAACAAATAGATGTCCTGCTGCAGTCTGAAATAATGGTTTTATGCTCAGATGAGTTTAATTCTGTGATGCTCCATACTGACGCTGATGGACTTAAATCATTTAGCATTGATACTATTTACAAAGCAATATCAGCTGCACCAACACTCACAAAATTACTGAGTGTTTGTGTTAAGTCGAATAGGAGTGTTTTAGCTGCTATGATTAGTATGATTGCAAATAACCGTCAGAATAAGATGTGCCTCTTCCAAAAAGTTATTTCCCTGCTTCTATATGCTGGAAACTGTTCTAAACAAGTGAATTATAAGTATCATAACACTTATACACTTAATGTTCTTTCTAGGTTTATCAGCGATTAAATAAAATCAATATCTCACTGTGCCATAAATGGACTAATCGATCTCTTGATTGATTACGTGTTGGATATGATGACATTGTTAAGGAATGGAGTTCAAGTATTGATGTTGACATCACATCAGAGGTATGTACATGTACATGTATTATTATGTACAAAACATTTTAAAAAGTTTCTCTCAGGATAATGACGGAAATAAATTCAACTTAGCGGAAATTGATTTCTTCCCTCAGATGCTTTTCAGTTTCCTGATGATGACTCAGAAGCTACAGAAGTTTGACATCCTTCGTTCTCCATCATTAGCGATTGTGCATCACGTGTTTCTTCTTAAGATTATGAATTATCTGTAACAACAGCAAGCTGTCAATTAGCTAATGAAATGATTTTATCTACTCATTCAATTGATAATGTTAGTGGCTGATTTTGATGTTTCTATGACAAAAGTTTCAGAGACTGGTTTGTTTGGATTTAAAATAATTGGTGACAATATTGACAAAAATGTGAAGCCACGAGACTATCGCTCTAACAAGCAAGTGCATTCTCTCTATTACTACCACTGTTATGCTCTTAGAGATCGACTCAGATCGTGTTGGCATTGCTGAAGTATGAGATAAACAGCCACAGGTAGGAATACATAGTATGAACAACTAATTATCACAAATAACTTACAGGTTCCTAGCATTGGCAAATTAAATTTCAACACCTCCCAGACTGATGAGCAATCATTGTTTCACAAATTTTCTATTCTCATTTCTCGTGTACTAACTCAATATCTACCTTTCTTTAAGCGTCATTTTGAAGATGTTGTTACTCGCCATATCCCACATCAATTTCAGGAGGAAATGTCAACTAAATCTCAATTTGTATGCTATTACTATAAATGAAATTATTGTTTATCATTGTTTTTTTTACCTGATTCCACTAAGTGTTCTATTGAAGGATGAAACAAATCATGATGATATGATGCAATGATGCAACACTTACAACAATATGTACCTAAAGCTCAAAATGTGGAAGGTGAATACATATGTCACTCTTTACTTCTAGGGGGAGATCAATTATCTACTGCTATGGCAAGGAGAATTAAAGCACAGAGAGGAAATTCTACATCTGAATTGGAATCCTTGGGTGGTCTTTTACCAGTCTGTGAAGACTGGCAAATCAAGCTATGCGTGTTGACGGTAAGTGATGCATTTCAAATTTCTACTATGATCATTAATCTTCTTTTATTTGAAGAGTATTTGGACACATACATTTAAACCTAGATCTGCCAGAGAAAAAGGAACTCTTTATCAGTTACGAAATCTTCTTAATAGGAGGAATGTATCCCAAGTTCCTAAAGCAAATTTTGATGGGTGTGATGATTTCTTCAACACTGTTGTAGATTGCCAAATTTTAGCTGCAGCAATGGAATTCCTTGTAATGGCATCAATCTCAGACAATCCAACACCTGAGATTTTACAAAACTTGGAGGGCCAGTCCAAATAGCATAGAGCTGACAACACTCTTATTAAAGTATACAGCCAAATTTCTTCAAAGTATGTTGAACTAAGAATGGAAAAGTCGGAATTGTGCAGGGACAGTGTTTACGGTTATGCATGCAAGGTACTAAGTGTGGGACTCTTTTATTGTGAATTCTGTGATACCATTCGTGAAGGAGATGGTAACCGTGTCCTTCGATGTTGGTGTCATATGTTTCTTATATTTAAAGCTAATTGTAGAGTTAACTATGCCATTGAGGCATTCACACTCTTGGCTAATTATCACTTCATTCTCAGTCCTCGGCAATGTCAACAACTAATCTGGTTTCAATTTGTAAATTTGCATGGTATAATTGGCCATAATATTCATTGTGATTTATTTATGGAACATTTAAATCGTCTGTGTAAATCTTCCATTGAAAATCTTAGACAAAATAAAACAGAAAAAGCAATTGTGAAAGAGTTGGAAAAGTTATAGGACTATTACAGAAAGTAACATCAAACTATGATGCTGTGACCTCTACAACAGAATCGTCAGGGACACAAAAGGGCAAATGCTGAAAGGGATGTCATGTTGGCTTTAGACAAAATACACCAAAAATCAGCAGTATTTTGTATACAACCAGGAAGAAGCCATTCCCAATTCCAGAAACAAGTAATTAATGTCATTGCAAATGTTGATGCCAATGATCTCAAAGAATGGATAGCCCACAAAATGAATTTAATTGTAAATGGTTATTAGTTACTACATCGTTTTACAATTACTACATGCACACACAGATTTATAATATTGACAACATTTACAACCAGAAGTAATTGTTTTAATATGTGTCTTGAAATGGTTAAACAATGCATTTCATAGACAAGATTTAATTGTACAGAACTCAAGAATTGATTCTTCACTATTTCAATTAAAATGCTTTCCATAAATTAAAGTAGCAGATGCATCGCTCCCATCACGTTCACCTCGTCCAATCTGTTGTACATAATCTCCAATGCTTTCTGGTGGTCCCAAGTGTATGATTCGGTGAACAATAGAGCAATCTATACCCATACAGAAAGCAATGGTTGCAATAACAACATGCAAATTAGAATCTGATATTCTGATTGAATGTATTATTTCTGTCTTGACTTCAGGCTGTGTACAACTGCAAAACATGTCCACAAGTCTATTTTCAGAAAGACATTCGTTTTCACCAGGTGGATAAATAAAGCCTTTTCCAAGAGAGAACTTAAAGTAGCAGTGAAGTATTGCACAATTATCCCTTTTCTTGCATAATATGATAGTACTTTTACTTGCTTTTCCATTTAACAATAGGTAATCAACTAAAGGCTTAAAAAAATTTTCGATTGACTCAAATACTGTAAAACTACAAATTTTAGCGTGCTACTTATTTCAGCAATATTAGCGAAGAGCCTAAACACGCTAAATTTAATATTCACTAATAAAAAAACACCTGGTCACGTGATCACAAAATGTCGCTGATACCATAGATACAGTATCTATGCTGATACTATACTAGTAGATGGCTCTCTTCTGCTCGGTCGGCAACACTACCAGAGGAAGGAGAACCCAGTGGAACAACAGCAGCAGCTAACAGAAAAGTGGGAAAGGTTTAATGATACACCAAATTTAATAGTCGCTAATTTTGACATTTAAGGATTAACGCTAAATAAAATAGCCGTTAATATTAATTGGTTTACAGTAATTCAGTGGACAAATAAATATTGCTTTTCTCCGGAGAAATCTCAATTACAGTAGGATTCTTCATGCCTAAAGTCCTTTCTATAGATAAGCGTGATGATATAGCGGCAGTAGCTGTCAAAGCCATCACATCAACATTCTTAGGAACAACACTTCGCAAGTCTCCAATCCTCTTAAACTCTGGACCAAACTCTTCTCGCCATGACTTGACACAATGCGCCTCATCTATTTTTAATCCCACTAGCTTTGACTGATAACACTCACTTAACAATACATCTCTCCAGCTTCTCTTAGTAAGGATTAGCTCTAGACTTATGAATATGAATTGATAGTCAGCATTCATCAAATAACCCTCCTTCACAATTTCTCTAACTTCTGAACATACCCACACTGCCTTCAAGCCTAATTTAGATCATGCATTCACCTGGTCCATCATCAAACATCTCAAGGGAGAAATTACTAAGATCAAACTAGAGTTCTGATGCCCCATCAAAAGGTCATGAATGACAGGCAGCAACATATAGCACAAACTTCTACCATAGCCTGTCGGTAGGCACACAAACATTCCACACATCAATATCGTATAGTGGAAAACTTTTGTCGCCCAAAATTTTGTGGATTTCGCGTTTCATTCAAAACCCACGGAAATAAAATCTGCAAAAATCAATTTTATGGGGTTTAAGATGGACGAATTGTACAAAACCACAAAAATTAAAGCCACGAAATTGATTTTTAGATGGATCCACGACAATTTTGGGCCACAAAAATTTTCCGCTATACTGTACTTTTTTCTGCTCAGGCTGTAAGGAGATATTTAGCCTGCTAGCCACTTCCTTCACTGCTAATTCTACTTCATTTACAGAGAGTGCTGACATATTCCTTTCTCTAGGTTTCTCCCAGGTGTAACCATAAATACTATCATGTGATATTTTACAGTGAATGAATTTGATTGGGCCGCACTCTACGAGGCGGTTGGAACAAAAATATTTATTACAAGTAACCAGACCCTCCACCCCTTAGAGCGAGGGTCTGGCTCCACAAGACTATCATGGCCAGAGCACTCATTCAATGCTTGTTTCTCTGGATAACCTGAGCAGTGAATCACCAGGGCTCTCCTGGTCACCAATGTCACAATCATGTGAAACTTTATAAATAATGGCACTAAGAAATGTAAGACATGACAGTTATAGCATATGTACTTGGCAGTCTCTAATGCACATGCGGTAAAGCTCATAGCATTCACTACAGTGTGGGTAGTAAATCATGTGTTTTCACATCATGACTTATCTGAGCTGCTTCAGTGAAAAAGAAAATGAGAGTGTGAAAACTTTGTCATACGCCTTATATGTGTCCCATCCAGATTTTTTCCCCTTGTCTAGCCATCACTATACGCTATCCGCTATTATAAAAACAAATTCCGCTATTATAAAAACAAATTAATTTTCTCCATGACTTTCTGTTCATTTCCAATGTATTACATTTGCAATGGCATATGAAGCAGGTCTAAAGTAATGACTGGTGCTTGAAAAGGAAGGAGTTTGTTGACTCCCAGCCTGATACAACAATAGGGTGCAAATGACTAAGAGTCCTCTGGTATTAGTGGCGAAAAATAATAGTGAAATTAGTCAAATGTGTCATTTTGCATCTTTTTCCATGAACAACTAATATGTGTAAACAAACTAAAACCATGATTTTGCTCTATTAGTTACACAAAGTGTTGGTCCTTTTCAATGCTTGGTGAAATTTTGAAAACCATTGTTTCGAAAAAAGGAAGTTTGACGCTTTTGGAGAACTAATGGTTGTATTTTAATCTTTCAAATAATGTTCCACGATAGATAACTAAGTTTAATATTGAATATTTGCTCAAATTGCAAAGTAAATTCCCCACAGTTCTAAGAAACTACTAATAACAAAATGAAGAAACAATTTTACTACTTGGCTAATATTAGGTATGCTACTTTTCTTAACAGATATCATTAAGAAGCAGTTCTCACAGGTTTACTTGATCCCATTGATAGTAACCCATTGGAAACTGCTGCAGTTATCATCAAGGAATGCTCCATGTATGTTTTGTTACAGAATATCTTGAATTGGGTTACTGGTTTCCTCTTCTAGATTATTTGACTGGATGATTAAGACATCTTTAAATCATGACATTTTAGTAAATGTGATAAGGTAACCAACGTTGGTGTTGTTTAGTGAGAGCTACATTAATGTTGTTAGACTTCCCATTTTTTCCCATCTTCATTTCACAATAATGCTTTCTTCATTTATTTATTGATTTGTATCTCCACACTTACATTTTTTATACACATTAAATAACGAGCCTTAGCAACAAGCTGCTTACACTCCCTAACATAAGTGGGTGTGGCCATTGTAAACAAAGTAGCAATTTACACACGGGATACAGTTATAAGCTTTCTGATGCCAAGACAGCATAAAGATGATGTCCAAAGACTTCTCAGAATGATTAGGAGGTAGTTGAAAGATCTTTAAGTCTTAATAAGTGCCCTGCTATGCATGGAGGGTGGTGAAACTGTTACGCTTCTTGAAATACTATAGCTAGCTTTATAATGGTACTATGGGTGATGATTTGCTGTGGGTAATTGATCATATAGTGCATTTTTGGTATAAAACTGATGTTGATACAGACTTGTAAACAATGTGATCCTCTTTAATTACCAGTCTACTGCACAGTGGCACATCCATGTGGGGGGGATTGCTGGGTTGGGACCCCATGAAAACGTTCTAACTCAACATTTTAAAAAATGTTTTTATGGCTGCAAAAGTGGTAGAAGTGCGTAGTACCACAATAGCTGGTGCTTCTTTTTGTCTCGATTATTTCAAAATAAAGATTGATGAAAATAAATTTTGATAATAGGCGTGATCATAGTCAAAGTAATAACATAATAATACGCTATTGATATGGCTCTAAAAGCTGCACTCACCTTCTCAAGAACCTTTTCAGACGCTATAGGACTCCTTCAAGTGCCATGATGACTGCAGATGCTGATAAAGATATGCGATCTGTTGTTATTTTCTAGTCGAAAAAAACCAGCAAATTTTTATTGTAAAGTCATTTTTGGTTTTATTCGACATTTTCAACTGCCAAAAATCATCTGTTATATGGTAACATTACTCAATGTAATTAGCAAAACAAGAGCTCTAAAAATGGTGGAAATGTTGATTTTACAATGATTTTGGCCACAAAATTGTGCAAAAGGGGGTGTAGTGAAAATCAAGGAGCGCTTTGCTTGCAATTACATTTTTACGCCTCTTCATATCCTCAATCCTAGGTCAATCAAAGATGTGCCCCTGACTGCGTCATAAAAAATAGAAGAGAGCTATTTCAAGGATTATACAAAGTTGTAGAAAGCATTTGTAATATGAATTGCTCTCAAGTACCTCATCCTAAGCTAGAAATGGAGACATTCATGTCATGGGTAGCATTTTTGCAGCTGAATACACTATAAAGGGAAATATTTCTACTTGCAAATTTTTGGATAAGAAATGAAATGAACTTTACAATAAAATTTTGAAATTACAATGTCATACAAGTGCACGTACGCGCACATAATTTTTTACCACGCTCATCACACATGATGTTGTATGTTTAAGGAAAGTAAGATGAAAAGATGTACCAGCTTTACTGTGGATGCTATGTAGTCAGGCGGGGCCTGACCCTCGCGAAAAACGGAGTCAGGACGCACACGGTCATTACTTTTGTTCTGGGGTGTGGCTGCTACAGCAGCTAGTATGTGTGGGGCTCATTTATAATAATTACAACTCCACCCATACACGTGTTTGTAAAGAAACCATGAGCACTCTCCTTTG
>NW_003546371.1:196903-207879 GCF_000090795.2 Amphimedon queenslandica | reverse complement strand
TATGTAAAGGGATACCACATTTTTTAGGACATTTAGGAGGCTGAATCAGAGAAAGAACAACCCTGTCGGAAGGAGCGTTTGAATAATGTTCATCCCTTTGCCATAGCAGTCGTGAAAGATGGCATAATTGTAGGCCATGTTCCTAAAAAGATATCTTATATGTTCACTCTCTTGGCAGAAGGGGATCAATCACCTGTCGTGTAACAGGCCATACAAGATACTGTCATGATCTTCCTCAAGGAGGAATGGAAATTTCTTGTACTTTGACTTTTGAAGGAAAACTTAAGTACACAGAAAAGGCTAAGATGTTAATTTAAAATGCTGATCTGAAACCATCCAAGTCAAGAAGAGTTGACATCATTGGTTATTCAGACCGTACAAAGCATTCCCAGCTATGGGTACAGCAAGGAAAGCTTTTGCTACACTTGACTCAAAGCCAACTTATATGAGATTGAGAGAAGCTAGATGGCTTTATCATCAACACATCTCAATTTTTACTTAAAAAGCAAAATCAAATGATGTCTGGTTTCCAGACAACATGTTACCAGTATAAAAGATATGAAACTTTTAACCACAACACCTTTACTGAGCATTCAAATTCTTCACTCTCGTTCTGATATTGGATTGCAGGATCTACTCTGTATGCTCCTGTAAGTGTTGTGAAGGTGTATGATTCGGCAAATGACTGCGTAGACAGAGGAACCAGATAAGTTATTTTAAATTTGTTTAGTCAGCATTGCGCAATAGAAGTAGTAAAAAGTCAGAAGAAAGTTGGTGGGAAAGACTGTGGGCTATTTGCTATTGGTAATGCAACTACACTTTGCTGTGATAAAATCCCTGGTATGATTGTGTTTAATCAAGACAAAATGAGAAGTCATTTACTTGAATGTATAGAGAAGGGAACATTTGCTTTATTTCCAAGTGCATGATAAATGCTGTAGATAAATTACTGTAACGTGTACATTATTATTATGGAATGTAACAATGAAACTGTTAAAAAAATTACCATAACTCCTTAAATACAAGCCACATTCGAATAAATGCCAAGATAGCAATACAATTAAAGTATAAATATGCAACACTAGCCTAGGAGTGACTCAGTAGTCTAGTGAATGCCAAAAGTCAAGAGCATGTGGCCACGAGTTTCAATCCCGCTCTGGGCTGAATTTTTTTAATTTTTTTATATATTTTTTCGAGATCCAAATACCATTTTAGGAAATAGACGCCTGGGCTTTTATTTAAGAAAAGACGGTAACTATTAATTTTTTACACTAATATCATGCAGAATTAATGTAAAAGTCAATCATGCTTTAGAATGTGAAAAATTCTAGCTGAAAAGACTAATTACTATGAAAATAGTCAAAGACTAATTAGCCATTTTGCCCCAACATGTTTCATCACGGACATCCTACGATCAGCTTGTGAAATCCTTCCACTCCTTGTTCAAGTTGCTCCTCCACTTTACAGGCATACCACAGATGAAACTTTTCCTTCTTAAATTGTTTGATAGACTTGTTTACACTGAGATCCATGGGTTTCAATCGATCCATGTAATTTGCCGGTACTTTAATTATGAAGATGTTTTCTCGCAGCATTAAAAATATTCCTTTTGTAACCTGGCCTCTATAGACTTCAAAATTGGCCAGCTCCCGGAAATCAGGTGATAGCCCAAGTTCTAGACGTTTTTGTTTGACATGTGGGAAAAAAATCAAATCCAAGTATTCCTTCATCTTCTGCTCGTTTGACCAGTGGTAACTGGTACAGGTGACATACCATTCTTCTGGAAAATTACGTTTAGGTAGACAAGCACTTGTCTTCCCTTTCTATATTAACTGAAACGGCAAAATCATTCCATCCATAATCCTACAAACCACAGCTGTGGTCTCTCTTTTATCAGCAGTACCTACCATTTTCTTTACATGTACAAGATAAAACAATTAAACAAACTAACACAGCATAATACATGTCAGATAATAACACAAAAATATGTAGTAATAAGTACATGCACAACAAATAATATGTAATGCACGTATATACAAGAAGGGTGCAAGATCAAAAGACACAGTTAATGAGACACGCCCTTCAGCAAGAGCAAGGTCAAGAAAGTTAAAAGAGTGTATGGGCTTGTAATAAGCTGACCTAACACCTCTCAGGCACACAATAGAGGATCTTAAGAGTGAGAATGATTAACGGCATCCGATCCAACAGCGAACATCAGCATATGACATTTGACGTTTATCTGAGAGAAATGAGGCAAGACTTCATAAAAAGAGTTGGCAGAAGGACCAATGCCACCAGAAGTGAAGAATACAAATGGGGTGAATGAACCATGTTCTATATTGCAGATTCTCCATAATATCTTCTCTCCATCTCATGTCTCCTATGGCATGTCTTTAAAGTAGAATTGATATAGGAAGATGAGTTCGGATTAAAGACAAGTACATCAAGGAATGAGCGTTGATGAGAAGACCAGAAGTCAGTGGCAGCAATATCTACCCTGGCATTATTATCCGATTTTGCGGGTTTATACTGGAAATAATCTCCTGTTATACGTTGTAGAGGTGGTTCAATTTAAACATTATGGCAAACCTCAGTGAGGAGATTAGCTGTTACATCTCACAACTCATTATGTCTGATTGATTGGAAATCACTGCATTTGCAGTTGAGAGTGTGTTCAACTAAAAAATTATGCCCACAAACACAGTGAGAAAGAAGTAAAGGGGGAGACCATCCATATCGAAGACATAAGGTATCTCTAAAGTCTCCTTTGTGAAGGGTGAAACCATGTTCCTTAATGGGAAGCACAGTCAACCATGAAGAGGCACCTCTTTCACTGAATGATTCAAGACACCTAAGAAAAGAAGTGTCTGAGATGGTGTATTTTAAAAAGGATACTTTATCACCGAGAGCAGAGTGGTGATTACATTTAATGGTGTTTTTGTTTTCAGCAATCTTGGAACAGATGGAGATGGGAACCTTATCTCCCCTGAAGTGATTGATTCAATGAGGGGTGAAAGAATTAAGGTGGAGTCAATGTACTGATTAATGGAAAGAGACTGTGGGTAACTGATAACAAGACCACCTAGACGAGCAGGAACAGAAAAAATCTCCCTAAAATGATCATTAAAACCAGTCTGACCAGTGATGGCAGGTAGAAGATGATGGTGTAAACAGTCTTCAAGGATGCTACATGTTCTCCTCCATTGTCCATGTTGATCTTGTCACAACACTTACCATGCTTTGATCCCAGTTTAAAACAAGTGAATAGAGGATCTCTTCCATTTCAATGACGGCCTTGATATCATAGAAACTGTTCTTTTAGTTCCTCACAATTAGATACAGTGATTTTTGCAGCTAAACTATCCCTTCATTTGACAATATTTAATCTGTATATAAAAATGACTTCACCCAATTACTAGTAATTGAAATTGGGCCAACAAGAGGTTTCGATCTGTTCTCCGGTCCATTACTATTGCAGCTGCCATAGTGATGTGTGTAGTAATAATGACACCAGCATCTCTCATACATTGCATTTACAGTTTCGCATCCCTATTTAACGTCTCACCAAAAAGCAGTGGCCTTCCTCTTTTCTTGATAGGTAACCTTGTCACTGGTTTTTCAACTTCATTACTAGTGGCAAAGCGTTTCAATTCTTTCTCATAGTTTGCCTTCCATGTCGACAAAGAACTTGCTTTTATTTCTTTACCAAGTGTCTTTGAGAAACGATGAACTGCAGCTTATATACCATGAAGAAGTGCATACTGGACAATTGATGCCTGTTCCTCAATGTCTGGCTCAATCTTCGGCAATCCTGTTCCTCAATCTTTGGCTCAATCTCTGGTACTGTCCTCGTGAACTTGGTTTATTGCTAGAAGAAACCTACGGGTCAGCATTGTTGGCAGCTTTAATTGTGTCCATAGCCAAGGAACCTGACAGGGGTACCTTGAAATCAGGGAGAATGGTATTAGCACTATCACGCTTAATGTCACAAGAAAGAGCCATTGTTTACATGAGCAAGGTGAAATAATGGGCGTGGTTGTTCACACCCACCAAAAATTTAACTTTTTCAAATGCTTAAATTGTCGAACAATCTTTCTCAATTTTAATAATTCTAAAATTTGCACCATTCGAAAGTTTCCCTCAACACGGTATTGTTTTCTGATAAGAATGAATGATTGAATAAATTATTTCAAAGTGTATCACTTGTTTCGCTATATCGTTAATCAAAGTTTCTCAAACTAGGATTGACCTGAGGTATTATTATTAACAATGTGGCCCAAAATATACATAAATATTATACAATTGCACCTTCTGATAAATTATAAGAAACATCAAGACACAATCCATTTATTTATGCCATATTCACAATTGAAGACTCAGATTGTACATCAGAATACATATATATATTGTCATGTTTTCTGGGTGATTGAAGTTAAAGGCTTCTTCTAAAAATAGCTTTTGTGCAGATTTTTATTGGGAAAACTTCATCTGCAAAAGGTTTCAGGAAAAGACAGACTCAGTTTAAAACCACCAAGTACATAACAGGCAAAATTATCTGCTTGCTAGAAATGCTCTAATTGTGCTTTTTATTGTTTCTACTACAAATTAAAGGCTATGCCTTCAGAAAAAAGCATTTAACTACTGAACCAGAGGTGTTGTTACCTCATTGATCCGGTGTCTTTTCTCAAGTGTGTCCTTTACAATTAGTAATAATAACAAATTTGGAAGATGACCTTACCTTTAGATGCAAGTTGCCATGAGTAGAAGACAATCAACGCTTCTGTGTTTCATAACTAGATGCCAATGGATTACAGCTTTCAAGTTCATTGTACTAAGCAAGTACTTGCAAACTTCTGACATTAACAGAAATAATTGTCATTGTGAATGAGCGAACCTAAAAATCACAGTAATAATTAGGCTAACTTTGCCTGTTGCAATTAGATACTGCGTCATGTATCTTTGTTCTAGCAGCATTTTAAGCTAGAGTGATAGACATTTATGTTGTAATTTTTGAAACATCAAGCCACTAAATTTTCTAACAGTTAAATGAAATGCTTTAGGCAAGAAATTATCTCCCCTGTGAAAATAGGAGGCAATAGGTGGAGCTCAGAATTAGTATTTAAAGGTAGTATGGCTGGTTTTTAGTATGCTAGGCTGCTGCTTTTACACACAAGGTGTGATAAGTACAAGAGGTATAACATATTTCAGTTTCTACTCTATTCTTACATATTTTTGTCATTAGGGGTGCAGCAAATTTGCGGGACAATAAAAAAATAATTAAATTTTTAAACTAAAAGTAATGGGTGTGGCTAGAAAATAATGGGTTAGATTTTGGTATAGTACGTGTATACTGACAAATGGAAGTAACGAAATGGAAAATGGTGAAGAAGTGATAATTAGTGAGAGGTTGCTGTAAGGAGCTTAACCTCAAAAGCACCATTATAAACAACCACATTTGTTTTACAAAGCATGAACAAGGCAGGGAGAGACTTAGAAGAAAGAGAGCTTGTGAAGCTAACATAGAAGACGCTACGTCAAAGTCAAATGAAGAACATTTGAGAGGAGTTATTGCTTGAAGGTACCCAAGTGTTTTTTGTAATGCTTGCAAAGTTTCTTATCTGCTGGAGTGCCACATAGTAAGATAGAATGCTTTAGTAAAAAGACTGGTTGCCACTTTGCTGACAGGAGGCATGTAACATTACGTACCTTTTATTCAAAAGCAAGAAAAAAGTCTGGTAGAAATGGAACTTGAAGGTGTTATTGTTGCAGTGATATTTGTTGGTTCAACACATGTCATTGAAGCTTTGGCTGTTGTTGTCAGATTTGTTGACAATAGTTGAAATATCAGGCAAAAGACTGTTCAGACTTCAACTACTTGCTACAAGTCTTCGTGAAGAAAAAACTGAAAGAGAAATTTTAAGTGTTCTATTTGTCTCATTAACTGATCAACTACTGGCAGCTATGAGGGACGAAGCAGGTAGCAATAATGTTGCTATGCAACACAATATATTTTTATGTTATTAATATTTGATTCAGTAAGAGAGTATTCTTAAACAAAAAATTTCTCAGATTTCATGCATTTGTGGATACCCCAATTTTCCCACAGCAGTAAAGCTAAACTTGCCTGGAAACTGCAATTAGGTAAATCGATATCAACATACAGTACAACATTATGGTGGTCTAAATGGTGAGCCAATCCTTCGAAATGACTTTGCACCAGTTATGTGATGTAAGCTTTTGGCATTTATGTCTAATTCAAATGAGAATGCTTGTAAAATTGGCTGGAACTATTGATTGAGGGAGCCTTTTGTCAAAGAATGTTATCCTTAGAAAGGAGATGGATTTTTGATTCTGTCATGCTATGAAAAAATAAATGTCATTATCTCTACAATTGAATTAAATTAACGCCATCTTTATCAGGTATTGTTTAAAAATATGCTCTCCTGCTACTGATGGAGCTGCTGCTCAGTTGCAACTAATAGAATACACCGAAAATTGTCTTCGGGGAGGAATAGATAATCATCTAGCAACTACTTTCAACAATTTATGCCTACCTTTAAAGCAGCTCGTCATTTTTTAGCCCAGATGGTCTGCTCCTTAAAACCTCATGTATCTGATCTTAATTAACTTGCTTATATCTCTTTTTTTGATTCTCACCCTATTAAAGACTTGCAGTCTGAGTTGCCGAAGTATATGGCACGAACTAAGGACATTGACAACAAAGTTTGTTCTCTGAACTGGTGGAAGCAAAATCAAGACGATTTACTTGTTTGGTCAAGAGAAGCAAAAAAATCTTTATTTGCAACCATGATTAGCATTGGTAGAGTGTGTATTTTCATTGTCTGGTCATGCTGCTTCTGCAAGGAGGGAAAAGTCTGGAGACACTACCATACAGTTCATGTGTTGCTGGAATGTAATTGTTACTATGACATCCTCTGGGACGTGACAATAGGTGACAACGTAGCGCTATGCACATGTCAATTAGGAGAGAAACAATGGCTTTCTGTCTTCTCCTGCTCTTCCAAAAAAAAGAACACTATTAAAGACTGGTTTTGCTATATCTGCTGCCCTTTCAGACGTTCTTTTTTAATGCTGTTTCTGCGTGATACACCATAAAATTGATATCTTCCTTGAAGATAGAGTGATTTGTTAAGGAAAGTGTCTAGGAACATTAAAGAAACTAGTACGTCTGAAATCTGATATTGGAGCTATAGGAGTTGAACTGGAAACTTCAGTTGGGATCTTGTTAAAGAATAGTTCTAGCAATATGAATAAAATCGTTGGCCTACCAGAGATGAAGACAAGGACTGAATCGGGAACTTAGGTCATTGCCAATTCAGGGTGAAGCATTATCACCAACTTTGGCTATAAGTCAAGTAGATAAATAAATTAGTGTAAAGAAGTTTGTTTAAACTATATGATTATAGGTTTTAAAAGTGCAAGGATCAAAGCATAGTGTGAGTACCTTAAGGGGTTCCATGAAAAGTATAGGATGTTCTGTAGCAAGAAATGATAAAAACGCTTTGTGAAGAAAATTATGGCGATTGTAATCATGAGAAAAAAAGTAATGTTAAAAGTTGGTGAACTGGTAAAGAAAGACTTGAAAGATACATGCCTCATCAACAGCAAGTCTGTATTTAAGGACAAAAGTATGTCACAAATACAGTCCTTTGATTGGTATAATATTTCCAACGTTTTTCATAGCACAGCACTGACTCTGCATGGATTACTAGATTACTGCCATTTGGGGAAAGAGATTACCATTCCTGTTATAACTGGAATTCTGTTACACAGTTGTAGTGAAAGGGCTAATCTTTTTCATAGATGATTTTCAACAATTATTTATTGCAACCATTGTCGAAACCAGGTACTTATATGGTATTTTTGTATCATAATGGCTATAATCATTGTAATATAGTAATACTACAGGACAGAAAAGCCTGGGATTTGTGGGTCACACAAGAGTACAATTCTCTTAATAAACTGTATGACAACTGGTTTTGATGATTCTGTGAAATCATGGTCTTAAGATATAACTAACAATTGAAATGTATTTATAAATGCTTAATTTGTTTCAATCTTGACTATGAGATAATAGGGACCAGAAACACCACTTGTGATTGAGATAACTGATACACAAGGACAAGGATTGGATATTAAGGCAGCTGCTCTATCTCCTTCATCAACTCCTATAGCAGGATAAGCTACTGAGGACAGTGAGACTAGTGATAATTGCTTAGAAGATATGGACTCTAGACACATAATAATGGTTGCTTCTCCAGCTACTTCCTCCAGCACTGTTCTTTCTACCAGCACTTTACTGGAATGACAAGGAGCATCTACAACTGTGCCACGTTTATGCATGCCAAAATTTAAATTTGTTGTAAATAACACTGACAAATCGCTTAGTCCTAGTCAAGAAACTCACAATGCACATAAACAATCATTACACTATATCCATGCATATGCAGTGAAAGATTGCTGCGTACTTACACCTCTTTCTTTCAAAGACTCAACCTGATCTTTCATAAGACCTGTCTAAGGGCTCACCACAATAATTATTGACCAAGTATGAGTGCGGGGGTTTAGAGTATTAAAAATGCTACGAAGAAGGTAGTAGCACAAGGACTTTCCACAGCCAGTTAGAAGGGTTATAAAGACATCATTGCCTTCCACAAAAGATGCTACAGTGACCATTTGTTCCTCTTTAAACTCCAGGTACACTGTATTAAATACAGTGTTATTGCAACACCTGTAAGGGTGTCATGGCTATCCTTTAAATTTGACACAAGTTGTAGTGTTGTAGTAACACCCCTCTTTCAATAGAACAACACCAAGCTAGATTGATTCAACACCCCAATAGTAAACAACACCCAAATTTGTGACACCCACGAGTGTATGCCGACACCCACGAGTGTTTGCCAACACCTCAGTTTTAACAGTGTAGCCCAGTGTTTGAGCACAATCTTTAATTATTGCTTCTAAAGCACTTCTCTTAATGGTAGTAGCTCCAGTAGTTGTAGTCAGATCCAGAGTAGCCGGTGCCTTGCAAGACACCATTTTCTTGTACTCAATATGTCATGTGACAGTAACCTGACTTTCCTCTCAAAAACGTGGCTCAAGCAATCTGATTAGGGTGCACATTTTCCAGCGCTAAGCACATGAAGTCAATAGAAGTGCCTCCAGACCCTTCCCTCGTTGCAGAATGGGTGTGACCAGACTAGTATTCTCATTGCTAAGTCTTTTCTTTGGGGATAACCAAGAAACTGCTCTACAAGATTACCTCTAACGCTTCACTACAATACTAGTCAGTTGCAATGATTAATATTATATTTGCTGTTTTTCAATGAATAATTATATATAATGATATGAATAATTTGTGCACTTTAAAGAATAATTGGCAAGTTGAGTTCAAAAATGCTGAATAGAATAATATAATTTTTTTGGGAACAATAGCCTCAGTCCTTTTTGTCATGTGAAATATCAATGGCTGACAACAAAGTTAATGCTATTGGTGGGGCTGGGTCTGCTCCGGTTACTCAGGCACAATCCCAACCGATTAACTCATCGATAGGGCAGTTGAAAAAGGAGATCAAAGACTCTTCTGACAAGACCATGGACTCTGTGACAAGGAAGAACAGGTGGGACAAAGATGGATATCTGTTTGAAAAAAATGGCAAGGGCTGCTACATAAATTAAATATGGACAAAGCAACAAAAATTGAAGAAACTGATGGGCCCTTAAGAAGTAGCCAGTGACAGAAGCAATAATGCAGAAAACTGATTCTGCAAAGGAGCTATTAAAGGGTAAGTGCCATGAAAATATCAAAAATATTAAAAATCATAATTCACTTTTTTGATGTTTCATTACTTGCAAAAAAAAAATTTTTGAAAAATGTTGAAAAAGCTGCACAAAGTTTGCACTTTTTGGCTTCTCAGCATTTACTTCCTGTGGTGGGCATGGCCAAGCGATGATGCACTTGGGTGACTCACATTTACTTGTGTAATGGAGGCTGAATCAAGTTCTGGTGAAAGCAGCTATCATGAAAGCTATACTCATGAAAGACCAGATGAAATCCTACCTTACATGTATGAACCAGAAGATAGTGGCACTGAGAACAGTGATCAAAGCTCAGAGGACACAGATGACCCAGAAAATCCAGAGGGAACATTAGTTAATACTAGTTGGTGAGCAAAATCATTAATAGTACTATAGTCCCATCTATGGCAAAATCTTCATTCTTTAGGTGTCATTGTGGTAATTGTCAAATCATACCTACTGTTCAAGAGTGTATTTGCTGTCAAGAAGTACAGCCTGTAGTTGCCAAAATAAATGAACTGCTAGATCCGACAGTACAATTTATTACTACCCATCCAGGCTTCACCAGTGTATGTCTGGACAGATGGGTAGTACAGACAGCATTTTTCTCATACAGGCAACACTATGGAAATTATTACCATGGTCAAGTAAATGAGTAAGTCCATTTTGACTGCATGTGTAGCTTTTACTGTCAACCATTTAGCTAGTTAAGACATGTAGCTTATTGTCAACTTACCAGAGGGTGTTGGCAGTGGCTAGGGAGAGATGTATGTGTAGTTTTACCATCATGCTCTGTTGTAAAGATACGTCAAACATTTCCATCAGTAACTTCACAGTATGTAGGTTTTAATATATAAAATAATGAATGAAGTACTTATAATTTCTAAGACGATTTCTTAAATCTGCTAAGGTGATTCTCAACTGCTTCTTTTTTGTTTGGTCTTACAAATTGGCTAGCCAAAGGTGGTGGCTGAGTAAGACAAGCTACTGGCGGCCTAGATGTCTGTTCAAATACTTCAAAGGCAACTTCTTCCATGTATCCTAATTATAATTATATGCATAGTAACATCTATAATTTTAACTTACCATAAGTACTTTTTTGCTTAATACTTCAAACAGTGTGTTGGCCCTTTTTATATTTTGGAAATGAAATGCTG
>NW_003546371.1:194210-195786 GCF_000090795.2 Amphimedon queenslandica | reverse complement strand
ATTTGCACTTCCTTTCACATCATTACTCTATTAATTTTTTTAAAAATACAAGTAATAGAAACTTATGGTTTACCTGCACCAACTGAATATCTAAAATTACGTTATGCTCCAAATCCATTAATGAGTAAGATCCATACTTAGCTGAAAAACCTGGACTGTCGCATCTTCCATCTCCTCCTAATGATAACTTCTGCCCAAGTGCCAATAAAATTTATAGCATTTGAAACTGTTGATTTGTCAAAACAGTACTAATAGCTGGATGTAAAAGATGTTTTTGATGACGGAAAAAGGTTATTCTTGATATTGCAGCACAATACATGAACTCAAACAGTCGAATAGCCTTTTGTGGAAGTAGCCCTGCTGATAGTGTACCTGTGGACATTAGTAAATTACCAGCTGGATAATCATTAATTATCTGTTGGCTATGCCACACATTATTATGAGAGCAAGAGGTACATTCACGTGTAATTTTAAACAGTGTTCCATTAGTAATTGAAGACGGTGTTACAGGTGAGTGACAAACAGGGCATTCTTCATAGCTACCAAGGGTAAAATGTAGCAAGAGTGAGCTTCTAAATTTTTAGAAGTGAGAAAAAGTTTTTAGGAGTGAGTACTGTAAATTTTTTTACTAACTGCTAACATTCAAAAATAATATAAAACATAAAGTCATTGTTTTAATGTTTGTGTCACTTCCTATGAGCCTTGTTATATTCTGATGTAGCAGATTTTGCTTTACGTAAAACATCCTTTGCTGGTTCAAACTTGTGGGCTGGCTCTGTACTAGCTAGTTTTATTGTTAAAATGCAGGTAAGAGTTCCTTTTGGATCAAGACTTAGTTCAAAGGCAGTCTTACTCTTCCGTACCATGGAGAATATTCTTTCTTCCGTTGCATTAGAATGTGGAATAAGTAAAACTAACTTAGCAACTTAGGAAAGTCGACTGAATACAAAACTACCATCAGGAGCCTTAAGTGTAGACAGGTAATGCAATGACATCTGCTCTATGATGAGTCACATCAGACTCATCAGAAGATACCAAAGCTTCTTCCCAAACAGAAGAAGGAATATTATCGCTTACAAGCAACTTGTAATTGATAAATTCCTCAAGTAAAGCATCCAATTTTTTGGGTGATTTGAATGTCAACAAGTCATTATATCTATAAATTCAATTACTGTAAACAGCATTAATCATTGATGTTAAGCGTACCTTTCAACAAAATATTCAACTTCTGAAAAGTTGGCCTTATCTTTAGTTTCAAAGCAAGAGAAAGCTGAATTTTGCAATAGAGTATCAGAAATAGGAAGATTTTTGAGAGCATAAGATAGTGCTTTAACATAAAATGCTCTCACAGCAGTAAAAACTTTTTCTCATCATAAGCATCATAAGAACTGCAATCGCCTTCGTCTATCAGCTTACGGAGAGTCATTCTAGTTGTTATTCCAATGAAAATAAACTCATCTGTAAGTTATATAATCATTTATTGTATAAATTTATGGTGCTAGCATACCTGATAGCTGATCTTCCTTCTTGTCATATTGAATTTTAATGAAGTCCCCATTTGCTTCCCTTATCTTAT
>NW_003546371.1:190922-192480 GCF_000090795.2 Amphimedon queenslandica | reverse complement strand
TGTTGATAGAAGAATGATGAAAGAAGGAAATGTCTGAAGAATTTTGCAGAAATTTGAATTTTGGCCTATTCTCCAGAAATGCTCCCGCTACATTACAGTCCACTCTAAAGGTACCAGGAGAATCGCTCAGTGAAGGAGAGCTGATCTAAGCCATTTATAAGACTGTACAACGTAAGATAAAAGAGTTATGAGTGTTTGAAAATCATAAAAACGGCCGCCATTTTGAAAAATCAACCTCAATCCTACATATAGGCTACCGCCTATATAATAAACACTTGACAATCAATTAGCAGCTGCTTAAAATGTGACCACCAAGACTGCTTTTATAATAACAGTGCAAAGTCAGTGTGGCCCTACTATAGTATTAACGTGCTTGATCATGTCCCTGTAAGTGACATCACAGAATGTGCAATACTCTGCCATTGCTGCCTTTCGCTTAGTGCTTTTGTCAAACCAGTAATAAATATCAATGACAAAGTCATCAACACTAAATCCAGACACCTACATAAAGACAGTAAACATGCACGTCTATGATTTGCTTACTTCTTCAAAACAACTGCTTCCTTTTCCAGCAATATTGTGTACTAGCGTAAGTGATCAATTATCGGCATGAATTTGACGTACCTCGTTCCCTCCTAGATGGAGCGTCATAGAATGCTGGTTTCTTCTATAATGAAAGGGTTAAATTTTGTCTTGCCAGCGCTCCACCTACAAGAAGCTACCCCGCCTTCAATTAGGAGCGTTGCCAGGTCAGAATGAGGTCTGCTTTTGCCAAAAAACGGCACGTGGTATGGATTATCGCCTCCTGCATGCTCTCCATTGCTCAGTCATCGGCACCAGGAATCAATTATTGGCAAAATCGACTAAATCTAATTTTAAGCGTATTACTGTATTCAAAATTTCGAAGTCCTCCTAAACAGACATTTTATTTGCCATTTATTGTATTAATGTTATTGCCATTATATTACTTTGATCTAATAATGATGTTAGCAAAGATTATCATGTATTAGCAAAAATGAATACTTTAGCAAAGATTATTTTATACCACACACACAGGACAAAAAAGTTCTTTTCCATTCTCATCAAATTTTACGTCATCAATACACTTTTCATGAATCCAGCTTCCACAACCACATTGCACCCATTCCTCCCCAGAAGCTGCAAGAATATCTTCTTCATATGTACCACCACACTGACAGCACTCACAATCATCATTTGAAACTGGAGGACTTTTATTCATGTCTTTTGTACTCTTGATAGCTGCTTTCAATTAAGATAAGAGAGAAAGAAGAGAGGGAAGAGGAAAGAGGGTGAAATTAATCACTTTTATACAATACAAATGTGTGATATATATGTAGTTGGTTTATTATTTTGTGTGGAATTATTTTCAGTGCAGACTCAAATCTACTAAAATTAATTCCACTATAAATTTAACAAAAATTAAGTTTTAAAAGTATTAATGCCATTTATAAATGAAAATTTTGAGGCACAAAATTAACCAGCTATAGATAGATACAGTAATATTGTAAACATTAAATCTGAATCATTACCTGTCTTT
>NW_003546371.1:189154-190912 GCF_000090795.2 Amphimedon queenslandica | reverse complement strand
GATGATGCATGAGAAGAGCTGCCAACAGAGTGATTATCAGAGGCAGGTGTAGCTAAAGAATAATCAAAAGTACTATCAGTTCTATTATTAACAAGAGATGCTGTTGAAGCTGAAGTTGGTGTCACAATAGCAGGTGGAGTGCTTACAGCAGGTTCAATTGTTACACGCACAGCTGGTGTCACATCAGGCGGCGATTCAGCAACAGAAAATGGTGTGCCTACAGGAACTGATACTAAAGTTAAATGATTTAGTCTAAGCCAGAGAGAGTATCGCTCATCAGGTAAATCATATCCTTCCTCAAATCGTCGTCTATACTTTATCTCTTCGTCAGCTGTAAATAAAGGTATTTCAGCACTTCCAGTTGTATCACTTGATTCTTCAATGACAGTGGCAATATTGGCAGGTGTATCAAAATTGACTTCAGTAGCTTTAAGTGATTGTGTCCTGTCTGCATGACAATTGCCAGTTGGCTTAGTATTAGTCGGGTTAGCAATAGGAGTAGAAGTCAACTTCTCAAGAACAGCCTGTGGATTAAATGGATAAATACCACAATACTTAAATCCATTAATTATTGATGATGGAATCATTGCTTTAAACCATGACTCGTGAAGTAATGAACTAAAATGATACTTTGTTATAACAATAGTAGGGTTCTCTTGAACAAACTTATGACAAGCGTCACGCCAATGATTTTTGAGTGAAGCAAACACACACGTGTCCAGTGGCTGTATCTCATGAGTTGTGTGAGGAACCAGTGTCAAAATAACCACGTCATGCTTATTGGCTAGTCGAATGACATCTGGGCTATAGTGTGAGCTGTGACCATCAAGGAGTAATAATAGTGGACGAACACTTACAGCATGATGAAGAAAATGAGTTTCAAACCACCCTTTAAAGAGATCCATGTCAATCCAACCATTGCTACTAAGACCATATGTGGTCCCAGGTACTTCACCTTTTGTCCAGAGCATGTTAAGACTCTTAGCATCATATATGACAAATGGTGGTATTGCTGAACCAGCTGCATTGATACAACCTACAACTGTGACTTGACTTTTGTTACCAGAGGACTGATATCGAACTTTCTTTTGTCCTTTTCGAACAACTATGTGAGGTGGACGATGATCTAAAGGCATCCCTGTCTCATCGACATTGTAGATTTGAGCAGGCTTGTCCATTAGTCCTTCCTTATCTAAAACATCCTTCAGTATAGAAAAATATTTCTCAATCTGCTCCTTCTGGTTAATTGCTGTCATACGAGACGCAGATGTTGGATCAGCTCGACGAAGTGATAACTGAGGATATCGCTCCAAAAATCTACGAAACCAGCCATCTGACACACTACTACCTTTTAATGTGCCTTTCTCTTGAGCCACTTTCTCTGCAATATCTTCCACTTGCTTACGAGTCTTGCCATAACCAATCTCTCCAACAGTTATAAGAAAATCACACAGTTCTTGTTCTTCTTCTTCTGTGAGGTAGGACATAGGACATGGTTTTTTTCCATGAGTAACTTGTCCTTTTATTCTGTCTTGTAATGTGGTCCTTGAAACACCATGTTCCACGGCAGCTCTCTTAACAGACCAACCTTTTTTAACTTTCTCTATGGCCTCAAGCATAGCTGTATTACTCCAAGTCTTTCTAACATTTTCTTTCTTACTAGGAGAAGCAGAGCTTGAGCGTATTTAAATCTTCTTTCCTTGACTAATAAGTAGATAATAATAAGTAAAAAGCTACATAATACCTTAGAGACACCAT
>NW_003546371.1:167043-187563 GCF_000090795.2 Amphimedon queenslandica | reverse complement strand
GTCTGAACCTTCTTATGGTATGTTGGAATGTCATTGTAAGTGGTTTGAGTACCAGCCATAGCCTAAAAATTATGAAAAACTTTGCTATATGAAAAATTTTTAGCTCACTGTTGGTTGGTCCAACTCTTGCTCAACTATTGTCTCCATATCATCTGTAATAGCTGTCTGCAGAGTCCAATGTACCATGAGATGTAGTAATTTCAGACAATACATATTACATGATATACTACTTAACATAATGAATTTTATCAATTACTCTTGCTCTTTCCCTAATAATGACAGCAGTTGAGTGCCTGTTTGGCTTTGATACAGTATTTGGCCTGATAAATATTGTTGGTATTGCCTCTGGTTTAAGCAATCTTTGCTTTTACTCCCATTTTTTCTAAAAAAACTAATTGTTAAAATGTTTATGCTTTACATATAAAAGTACCTGATATAAGTGATCTTGGCTTGAAACAGTCCTCTGTAAAGTGATCACTGCACGCACAAGAATAGTCACTTGGGCCTTTCCAACATGCTCTTGTCTTCTGTTCTTCTTTTATCCATTTATTTCTGATCTTGTCTTTGGGGAAGCTAAACAAGCTCACTCCACTCTTATGAATATTAGTACACCCAGCTGCCACACAATTCTTTCCCATTGCTCAAGCACACATGTAAACATGAGTCCCCCCAAGTGCGTTATCAATTGGCCACGCCCACCACAGGAAGTAAATGCTGAGAAGCCAAAAAGTGCAAACTTTGTACAGCTTTTTCTTGCAGGTTTTTCAACATTTTTCACCAAAATTTTTTTGCAAGTGATGAAACATCAAAAAAGTGAAATATGATTTTTAATAATGTTTTAAATTTTCATGGCAATTACCCTTTAAAGTAAAGTATGTCATTGTTACTTAGGAGACAAAAGCACATAAAGATAGAAGACCAATATGAGCTGATGTAGGCTATGGTGCATGAATACAAGGCGGATGCATTAACTAATAATAGTGACAATAGAAAACGATTAAAAATCATAGAAACTGGCTAAGAAAAAGGCAGCGAAGAAGAGGAAAAAGCTGACTAGATCAGCAGTGGCTATCTGAAGGTTAATATATTGGAAGAGGTGGATAAAGGTGACTTGGCCACTCAGAACCAACCGCCATTTATGACGCTCTTTAGTTTGATATCACCTGTGCGTTCCCTTTAGGCTTTGCCATCACTGTTTTAAATGTGACAATCATAAAACAAACTGTAATAGCCTGCTAGCTAAAGGATCCGTGCTACTAATAGGCTTTCTCCTGTGGCAAGTAGAATGTAATCTCAGTCCTTAGTGTGGTAGCGTGAGTCATATATCTGTAAGCAGTTGTAAACATTGTGCGGATGTGAGTAATAAATTGGGGTTGGAGAATGGTAATGACAAGGTTTGGAACAGGCTTGTGCCAAAGAATGTGAACATGAACTGTGCCTGGTCAAACATCCCTGGTAAGGGGTTGTCTTAAGGCCAGATTTAGGTTTTGGGACAAAGAATTAGCATAGTATAGCATAATGTACATGAAGTGGAATGTTGATACATTTCTTGCACTGTTGTGTATGATAACCATTATTCATTAGTGCCATCCATTAATAGTTTGATGTAAACATTTATGTACTATGATTGAGTTACAAGGAATACAAAGTGAATGTGATAGTTTAAGTGTTGTTCACTTGTAGTAATTACCTGTTTGTTTACATTGTTTGCTTTTGATGATGTGTCTTTTACTATGCTTTACAGGTAAAAGCAGCTGGAAATGATTTCATGATTCAGCAATGCAACATAAAATGATAAATGTCAAAGGCTATATTCTTGTTTTGATTGCAGTAACTAAATTAATATCTATGATCATAATTATCTTTGTAACTTCATGTTTGTTGTAGCTCCTTCATCAATTGTTGCATCACTCTGGATGAGATGCATTTCCAGCTGCATAGATAGTCTTAGCAAAAGAATATGTAGTGAGATGCACCTGCAATATTGTGGGATTCCACAATGTTTTGTCATTGTGTTGTAGATTATGATCCCAGGCTCTAATTACTTTATGATAATTTCATTGACTATGAGCACAGTATTTTTTTTACTCATTATAATCAAAGTATATCACCTGCATATGTACTGTATAAAGATTACAATTCATGTAATTGAATTGATTTGACTTGTTGAATGCTCACTTATTTCGGCATTAGTGTAGTAATTTCTATTTTGGCTTTATGCTGAATGATATTTAATTTGTTAATACATTTTTTAAGGTTATGGGATACAGTTTATGAATAACTGTTTAGTTAATGTCTTTGTTGCCATTATCATGTCCAGAAATGAGCAGACATGGAATCAATATGTCTGGTTACATTCCTGTAATTGCCTCAACCATTTTATATGGCGACATTTGGTCAAACTTAAAAAATTCATTACAACTAACTTCTAAAATATAAGTACACTTCATTTCACTTTAGTGTTCTTCAATGTCTGTAGTATCCTTTGAGGTTTGCTGCCAAGAAAAAGAAGCAGGGCATTTGTCTCGAGAAACGATCACCAAACTAGCCATAAACTGAATTTATAATTTTAGTTTCTTTTAAAAGATGTGTAATTTAATTCTTTTAGATTATTATAAACTATTTTCACTCTGACGCTATAAGTAGATGTTCTCAGTTACTATTTAGTATAAAATAATGGAATATGCAAGTGGGGCAAATTACGGTTGAAGTTGGGAAGTTTTCTTTACCTGGAGCTGCATTACAGAAGGGCAATGGTAAAGATTCTGTGTGAGCGCCTATGTTTGCAGGCCAAAGAAGGAAAAGAATAATGGTTTTATAGGGATTGCTTTTCTATCCCCAATAAACTGCTTTACAAATGGTATAGCCTGAAGATGAAAGATTTGGCTTTAAGTGCAATGAGCTAGTTAGGTACAAAGTTACCTTCTGGTATAAACAATCTTGGAATCTCTAGAAAAACCCCTTAATATGAAAAAATCACAATTACCAAGTAGTGTAAGAAAACTGAGCAATGAAACAAAAAAAAGAAAATTACTTAAAAATTATTCACTTTTGGATGTTCATAGTTCAGATGATATACTGACATAAGGCAGTAGTAATTGTTCACATTAATTTATATTGACAGTAATTATACACACACAAAACAGGAAAGAACTGAAAGAGCAGGAAAAAGACGTAAAGAAGAGAAGTCAAGTAAACGAGGGAAAGGGATTGACTGAAGTTGGTGTAAGGCCGTGACATTAAACTTAACAATATCAGAACTTCTGGTAAACAATTGACTAAGTTGTAGAACCTACATCTTGATTTGATTTCATTTGTATTAAAGGATCCTACAAAAGAATTAATTACTATAAAGTACTCTACATTAACATCAATACAAGACACATCAATGCTTTCTGCTTCAATGACACAAACATTAATTAATTCAGGTCGATGGACCAATGCAGCTCAATACCTGCTGGTATGGGAAGGAGAGCCCGGGCTTATCAATTGAGTGGTAGAACATCTTAATGGTTAAGCTGAATCCTTATTACCTAAATACTATAACTCCTAATATCATCATTATACTTGCAAATTACTGTGAAGCACAAATTTTTGTAGGTACTTACTGTATCAAGACTTGATTATCATTCATATTATCTATGGTTATTAAGTGTTAATAATAATTATTTAGAATTATTATTTACAATTATTCAGTATGTTCGTATAAAACAGTCCAGACATTGCTGGCTGATTGGTTCCTTCCATGATAATTTTTCTGATTTTTTAAACTGAACCGTGACATTTGGTGGCAGCGGTGGGATCCATGAGTGCTGTTAGAGACAACCACTGACCCACATTGCAGAGAGATCACTATAGACCAAGTTGTATTGCATGATTCTACGATCAGGAAGGACCGTGAGAGTAGAAGAGGCAAGAGAAAGAACGATGGAGGACGAGGAACACACAGGAGTTGTTGGAGACCGCAGCGAGGCGGGAGATACTTTGATGAGAACTGGAGAAGCTGCAACTGCTGGAGTTACTGGGGGTGCGATGGAGTAGATGCTACAGCTACTGCTGGAGGAGCGCAGCCGGTGAGAGGAGCTGTATGCAGAGGAGAGAAGGCATCGAGAGAGGGAGCTACAAAAGCGGGATCAGGACCTACAAGCAGAGCAGAGACAAAGAGAGGAGGAAAACTTGAAGAAGGATCAAGAGATGAGTCAACAGTTGGAGATACTAAGGATGCTAGTGGGAGAGATTCACGATCAAGGTGAAGCTAATCTTGGAGAACACGAAGCGCACGATAAGGACGTAAAGCTGACCAAGCTAATGGACAATGATGATATTGAGGCTTACCTCACAACTTTTGAGAGGCAGATGACAGCCTATGAAGTGCCAAGAGGGCGCGGGGTCTTCAAGCTAGCCCCTCAGTTGTCAGGAAGGGCACCACAGGCTTATGCCGAGATGGCGGCAGACGAATCTGGTGATTACGAGAAGATGAAGGAAGCGATCCTGCTATGCTATGATATAGATCAGGAGAGCTACCGACAGCGATTTAGAACGGCTAAGAAGAAGGAGAGACAAACAGAGAGCTGGCGACGAGACTACTGGATCTGGTGGAGAAATGGACCAAAAGATGCGAGACGCTTGCCGAGATAAAGGACTTGACGGTGATGGAGCAGCTCGTGAAGACACTGCCGGGGGACATCGGAATCTTCGTGGTGGACAGACAGCCAAAAACAGCTGTGGAAGCAGCAAGGCTGGCTGACGATTATCACTTGGCAAGGAGAGGACGTGAGGAGGAGAAAAAGAAGAAAAATGGAGCCTAAGATGTCTGAGGTGTAGGAAGATGGGACATATAGCTAGGGACTGCAGAGCCCCACTTCCACAGTAGACAGAAAACGAACCTAAGAAGAATTATGGGAAAAATAATCATAAAAGGGATCTGAAGGATGTGGAATGTTTCAATTGTCGACAGAAGGGACATTACTCTTCTAACTGCCCGGATCGTTCCTTGTTCTGTATGGAGAAACGTGTAGGACCACGAGGTGCTATGAACATCAGGATGAGGAAGCAGGTGCCAGATATCCTCATTGATACTGGATGTTCAAGGACTATGGTACATGAGGGTAACGTACCTAAGGACAAGTTACCACAGGGGGAGGCAATCGCGATACGTTGCACGCATGGCGACACGGTACTATATCCACTTGCTCTGGTAGAGTTGGAGGTGACTGGAAGGAAAGTCACAGTGGAAGCAGCAGTACTGAAGACTCTACCCACTGCAGTTCTACTGGGAACGAATGTAGCTGAACTAGCGGAAATACTGGGAGAGGACCTAAAGGAGATACCAGGACTAAAGAGGGACTTGGATGACAGAGACGAGGTGTTTGTGATGACGAGAGCAGCAGCGAGGAAGGAGAAGAGGGAAGAAGAAGAAAGAAGACAGAAACAAATGTAGTGTGAAGCTCATTCCAAACCACTGGAGAGACCTGACAGCTCAGCAACCACAGACAGCTTAGCAACCACAGATGGACTGGACAGCTCAGCAACCACAGAGGGACCTGACAACTCAGCAACCACAGAGGGACATGACAGCTCAGCAACCACAGAGGGACCTGACAGCTCAGCAGCAGAGGGACCTGACAGCTCAGCAACCACACAGGGACCTGACAGCTCAACAACCACAAATGACATTGCTGATGCTGAAGAGAGCTGGGATCTATTTAATGTATTTAATGATGATATGTTTCTTGTTTCTAGGGATAAGCCAGAGAGGACTAGACGGGAGAAGAGAGATGCACGAAGGAGGTACAGAGATGTGACTAGCAGTCTGCATGTGACACCAGAAGAGTTCCAGGAGCTGCAACAGCAAGATATTTCACTTGAGAAGATACAGCTAGCTGCAGAGAAGGAGCTCACGGGGTCTGGGGTCAAGTTCTTCATAAGGGACGGACTGATCTGTAGGAGATGGATTCTACAGGAGAGGGATGAGGAGACAGAGCAGTTGGTGGTGCCAGTCAAGTGCCGTAGAGAATTGCTCAAACTTGCCTATACCACACCCTTTGCAGGACACTTAGGAAGGACCAAGACAACACAGAGGTTATTGCAACGATTTTACTGGCCAGGAATATTTTGTGATGTAGCAGGCTATTGCAGGAGTTGTTCTGTTTGTCAGAAGGCAGGACCCAAGGGAGCACTACGAGCACCACTTATACCATTGCCAATCATTGCTACGCCATTCAAAAGGATAGCAAAGGATATTGTTGGACCATTGCCAAAAAGTCGATTGGGCAAAAGATATATACTGGTTGTGTGTGACTATGCAACCCATTTTCGAGAGGCTATACTATGAAAGTCTATTGATGCTGCACAAGTGGCAGAGGAGTAATTAAAGTTATTTGCACAAGTAGGAGTTCCTGATGAAATCTTAACTGATCAGGGGAGTAATTTTACATCTCATCTACTGAAAGAGATCTACAAGATGTTGCACGTACATCCGATCAGGACCACACCTTACTACCCACAAACGGATGGGTTGGTTGAGAGATGTAATAAGACGCTAAAGAGCATGCTGAGGAAAGCAGTTACTAAGGAGAAAAAGGACTGGGATAAACTGATCCCATACCTACTCTTTGCTTATAGGGAGATGCCCCAAGCATCAACTGGGTTTTCACCATTTGAGCTACTCTATGGGAGGGCAGTCAAAGAACCTCTGGATATAATACGTGATACCTGGTCTGCTGTGGGGACAACTTCCAAGGATGAGAGTGTGATTGCACATGTATTGACTATCAGGGAGCGATTGGAGAAGATAAGAAACATTGTGAAGGAGAATCTAGAGGAAGCACAACAAGTACAAAAGAAAGCTTATGACAAAAGAGCACGAGATCAGATACTGAAGGAGAGAGATAAGGTACTAGTACTACTACCTACTACTACAAACAAACTGACTGCACAGTGGCAGGGACCATACCAAGTTTTGAGACAAGTTGCTAAGGTCACTTATGAACTATACATGAGGAAGAAGAAGAACATTTATCATATCAACTTGCTACGTAAGTAGCATGAGGAAGAGACTGTTTGTGTTGGACTTACTGAAGAAGATGAGCTTAAGGAAGAGGTGACTGGCTGGAAGATGGACTCTAACAAGGGGGACTGTCCTAAAGAGGGGGAACAACTTAGTGGGGAGCAGCGAGAGCGGCTGAAGACTCTGGTGAAGCAGTTTTCTGATGTCTTCAAGAATGAGCCTGGATGTATTGATCTAGTGAAGCACAAGATCTCAACTGGAGATGCTAACCCGGTAAGATTACCTCCCTATAGGGTACCCATGCTTACAGACAGGTATTGAAGCAGGAACTGGATGACATGATGAAGAGGAGAATCATAGAACCATCTGTTTCTGAATGGAGTTCTCCAATTGTGCTAGTAGGAAAGAAGGATGGAACTATGAGACTCTGTGTGGACTATAGGAGACTGAATGAGCTCACTACATCTGACGTGTATCCGATGCAACGAGTGGATGACGTCATAGACAGAGTAGGAGGGGCTAACTACTTTTCTACGCTGGATCTGACAAAGGGATACTGGCAAGTACCAGTCGAGGAGAAGGACCGACCGAAGACCAGTTTTTCAACACCGTCTGGATTATACCAGTTTACAATGATGCCATTTGGGCTTAAGGGAGCACCAGCAACATTCCAGTGGCTGATGGATCAAGTGATTACAGGACTGGATGGTTTTGTCTCTGCTTATTTGGATGACGTGATCATCTTCAGTGACACTTTTGAAGATCATCTGAATCATTTACAGCAGGTTTTGATTAGACTGGAAAAAGCAGGACTCACAGCAAAACTACAGACATGTAATCTAGGAGCAGACCACAGACCATTGTGAATATATCTAGGACATGTTATTGGAAAAGGGATCGTTGAACCACAACAGGATAAAGTAAAGTCTGTGAAGGAGTTTCCTATTCCCAAAAGCAAGAAGGATGTATGGGCCTTTTTAGGATTAGTTGGGTACTACAGGAAGTTTACTCCTAACTTTTCTACAGTAGCTGTTGCTCTCACTGATTTGACAAGAACGACAGCCCCTACGGTAGTCCAATGGAACTCTCAGTGTCAGAAGGCAGTTGATACTCTAAAGGACTCCTTGTGTGAATCTCCTCTATTGCACAGCCCTGATTTCAGTAAACAATTTATATTGCAGACAGATGCATCTGAGAGAGCGGTTGGGGCAGTACTAAGTTAGATTGATGATGATCAACAAGAACATCCTGTTGCCTTCTTTAGCAAAAAGCTCCTACCTTGATAAGAGCGATATTCAACCATTGAAAAGGAATGCCTAGCAATTAAATTGGGTATTCAAGCATTCAAGCTTTACCTGCTGGGAAGACCCTTCCAAGTACAGACTGATCATCAAGCTCTCATGTGGTTGAACCGTGTCAAGGACAAGACATCTCGACTCACTCGTTGGAGTGTTGCATTACAACCCTTTGATTTCACAATTGTAAATCAAGTAGGAAAAGCTAACGCTAATGCAGATGCTCTGTCCAGGATTCCGTCAAGGAGTACTTGACGCCGGAGAAGGAAGGAGGAGTGTGAAGGACAGAATTTTTTGTAGGTATTTACTGTATCAAGACTTGATTATCATTCATAGTATCTATGGTTATTTAGTGTTAATAATTATTATTTACAATTATTAAGTATGTTCGTATAAAACAGTCCAGACATTGCTGGCTGATTGGTTCCTTCCATGCTAATTTTTCTGATTTTTAAGACTGAACCGTGACAATTACATTGTACTATTAACTAACTGGTTTTCTGATTACCAACTAACGTTCTACCATACCCCACAAGATTACATGCAACCAAAATATGGGTAAATAACAATGGGCAGGATGATCATTGGGTGGCCCTGCCAATACCCAGAAACGGAGCATCCGAGGATATCCCTATGGAACCCACTAAACCAGCCACCCTGTTAGGTGACCTAGGATGCTACATTTCACCAATGATCTTTTGAAATGACCCATACCATATACACAACAATTAAACAAACATTAGCCTCACACCACCCCTATTCATGCACCCAGTTAGCTCAATCATGTCCATAAAACAACAAGTGCTGTCGAGGCATCCTAACGTAGGACTGGAAAGCTGAGCTTGACCCGCAACCGAGTGCTTGAATAGTGGAGTCCTGCAAGCCAGCCATTGCCGCAGTTGTGGCCGCCCCAATACGGAAGCTATGACCTGAAAACAGGTTGGCCTCGAGTCCTGCCTCTGCTAATAAGCCCCTCAAAGAAGTGACAAAAGCTCCCTTTGTGAGAGGAGCACCATCATCTTTAATAAAGAATGGGCTTGGTCTGGTACCCCCGTACTGCCATCAATGACAATAAAGTTGCCACTCGGCAAACTGGTGACTCCACCCGCTCCAGAAAGACAACCACACCCCTTCCACTCTGGTGACATTTTGACACCCATAGATAAATCCTCACCACCATTGGCTTTTTTAAGTTGTTGACACTCACATCCTTCAAGGACAAGTGGATGGCCGGGTTAAAGGCAGATGTTCAAGGCACCACAATTTCCCCAAGTCTAAACAAGCCAAAAAATGCTGCACTACACACCACCCACATCATGTTCTCCAACAACCGCGGGATGTTGATTCAGAGCTTGAAAAAGGCTCCCCAAAATCTTCCGGTGATAGGGAGCCTGGGCCGAGTAGATTGCTGCTGTAGTGTTTTGCTTCTAGCAACACCCCTTAGCGTGAGATTAAGGAGAAGCAAGGATGACAGTTCCCTGGCCTCAGGAAAACCTAAAAGAATCTGGGCATGCCACACAGCTGCCAAGTAAGCCTTCACTGAGGCAGGGGTAAGTCCCTCTTGAGCCAGAATGGCCACATAATAACACAGCCGTGCCTCTAAAACAGGAAAAGGTTCCTTATTCCAAACCAGGCACAGAAACCCTTGTATTGGCGGAGGGGTGAGTCGTAAGTCCTTTTGGTAGAGGCAGCAATCCCTAAGGAACAATACATTTGAAGTGCCGAATCCAGTTGGGAGAGGCCCAATCCATCCCCAGATCTGCCAGGAGGTCCATGGCCATCAGAGGGAGGGGAGAAGGCAGTGGGAGCATGAGAGGAGCCTGTATGAAAAAAGATGACAGTCTATTATGTGACAAGTCATCAGCCATGCTGTTATCTCTGCCCGGAATGTAGTGAGCGGTCCCCTTCAGCTGAAGGTGGGCTTCAAAAATGCAAAGGCAACAGACTAAATGTAGCCAATGCTTATCACGCGCTTGTCAGGACTCTACCACTGCCACCACAGCCTGGTAGCATCGAAAGCGTGAGCCCCCGGCTTGAGGGCCCCAGGTGACTACTGCCAAGACTATAGGAATCATCCCCTTCACTGCATTGTCACCGTCCACCATGCTCACAGGCCACTGCAGCTGAAACCATTGGATCCCTGAGTATGCACTGCACCCCCATGAACCAGATGCATCCCAGACCACTACTACCTCCCGCCCTCATGCTGTATAACCGATCTCCCATTCCAAAAGCTTAGGAACAGCTGCCAGGTCTGCCCGAAATCCCCAGTTTAAATGAATGCGGTGGTCACCCTTAGATCCCGCCTGTAGGTGGTTCAAAATTCTCCTTAAAAATGCTCTCCCTCGTGGCACCACTTTTTTGTCTCCCACAATAATAGGATCTCCTGTACCCTTTCCACTTTCTCTTGAGGTAGGTGTATTTCACCCTGGACTGAATCAATTTCAATACCCAAGAAGGTGAGTACTATTTAGGGGCCCTCACATTTGTCCTCTGCTAGAGGAACCCCAAGCTCCCTGGATACCCGTCTCGCCACTGCCTAACCTTCAGCACATTCCTCTGTCCCTGTCGTTCCCAGACCTATGAAGTCGTCCATATAGTGATCAACCCACACCACACCCTCCTTCCAGAAACACCAAGCAATAACATCGGCGACAGCATTGAATATCTTAGGGGCAGATTGGAGGCCAAAAGGGAGGGCAGAGTCCACCAAAACCTTACTTCGCCACCAGCAGGCTAGTAGCATCCTGTCCTCCGGATGGATTAGGGTCAGCCGGTATGCGGACTTGATGTCTACTTTTGATATCATTGTGCCACGCCCCATTACCGCAATTGTTTCGGTATTATTATCAACTTTGGGGAGCACAGGTCGGCCCTAATGCCATCATTCACACTCAGCCCATCTGGGTATGACAGATCAGTGATCAGCCTCCACTTGCCAGGAACATGCCTTTTGGCACCACTCCAACCCTGTTAATATGCGTAGTTTGGCCATTGGACAGAGTACCGGAATCCAACACAATCATTCTCCCAGCCTCCTCACGCTGAAAGTACTCGTCAACCACTTGTGGATGCTGGTATGCAAGTGGGAGGTGTTTCAATTTGCCGCCACTAGGAAGGATTGCCAACTGAAACCCACATGGAATCCCAGCTGCATCTCTTCCAAGACATAGAAAGCCAGCTGCCGATCAGGCAAAACCTGCAAGTGGAAACGCCAACCATCTATACATAAAAGCAAGGGTGATTGTATCCCCCTGAGCTCCTGTGCCACGTTTCGACAGGGAGAACAACCTTTCAGGATCAGTAAGTCAGGAAGGAGTTTATAAGCTCCTAGAAATAACATACAATACCATATAAAACACCTAGCCAACAAAGCCCTAGTTCGCACACCAAATCATAACAAATTAGATTATTTTAACAATCGCAATACTAAACAAGCACAACAAATTAGCAAGTTAGAGTCAGCAGTGCTTTACTCTGCCCTAGTGCACTTCTCGGATGATGGCAGTCTGTCCTCCTGCTGAGCTCCTGGCTGTCTCCTGCGTGGCTGAGAGCACTAGGAGGCTGGGTGTGGGCCCCATCTGCAGCTGGAACAGATGTGGGCAAACTTACAGTCACTATAGCAACAGATGTTACCCTTGATGAATAGCCCACACAGATAAATGCTTTCCCCGGTGCCGCCTGATTCCCCTCTTGCTTGCCTTGGACCAGCTACTGACCACTCCTCTGGAGCCAGTGGGCACGCCTGTGAGTGGTGACTATCAGCTAGGCAATGGGAACATCTTGCCTTTATTCTAGCACAGCCTGTATCAGCCTTGTTATAAAGGGTCGGGTCGATGACTCCCCAGTCAAAAGATGCTAACCCTGCTGCCTGTCTACAAAATGTTGCGTCGCAAGACACCCACGCAGAACCATCAAAATTTCGGCTGGCATGCACAATTGTGCAAAGATACTGGAACATATGTTGGACCTTGTCAGGAAAGCGAGCAGAGATTATCCCAGCCATAACTGCAAAGCACTCGTTCCATACTGCTATGTCCGTGATGGGGGTGGGCGGCAAGGAGACCTCTGCATAGGAGAGGAGAACTGGGCTGCAGATTTCTCCAACCTCCAAGAGTCAGGCAACAGTTCCATCATATGAACAAATTGCCCCAAACCATGTTTTTCAACCACCTTACTCGGTACAGAGCTCCATGTAGACATTGGTGTAGAGTGCAGCTCCTATGGTTGGACCTGGAAAGAGGGTAGCTGGTCTTGTATGGGTGGGTCAGGACCCTGACATGCTCCCAACCTGGGTACATAAGCCAGGTCCCTAGTTGCTGGCAAATGACCTAGAGCAACTAACAAAATCATACATAAAGGCCATGGTAAAACAACAGGTGTAGTGTTCCGTATCTGGCTGGGGTCACCGGCCCTCCCTTACTGCCAGGTACATGCCGCAATGCTCATAGGACACACTGGCTAAGGTGCAACGCAAGCAACTAACCCAATAGATATGACCAAGTCTGGCCTAGCAGTGCAACATGCTTCAAAGCCCATTGCCACACCAATATAGCGGGATCAAACCAAGGCAAATGAGCAGTGAGAATTCCACAGAGCTGAGGTTAACAGCAAACAGAGATCGCAAACAAGCCAGCAATCACCCAACCAGCAACAAAGCCCTTGGCACATGAGCAGCAATTAAACAGCTAGAATAGCAACCACACAGCTAACAGTCAGCAGCAAACTTGGCTGAGCTATAGAGCGAATTGCAATCAAGCAGCCAAACCCAGGTGCATAAGGGTTAAAACATAAATAAAATAATTCAGTTGTCACAACAATGGGGTCATCCCCTTCAAGCATGACTACTATAGACTAACCTGAGGTAATGTCCAGGCCAGGATCCTGGAATCTATGAAGTCCAGTGTCCACTGAGGCACTCCTGCGGGTCCCCGTTGGGTCCTCTCCTCCTCTCACAGGAGAGCGGGATCTTGATCTTGCCAAGCGAGTGCTGGGAGTTGCTGTTGTCGGTCGCAACCACTCTGCCAGAAAGCAGAGTTGTTCTTCAAAGAAGGGACCTGCCATCTGACTAGCTCTGAATGGATCCAAGGGAGCAAAGTCACACCAATCTTACGTAGAAATAAGTAGAGATCAAGAAGACTGCTGCCAATTGCCACTAATTACTAGCAAAACAACTGCGCATGCCCGGCCCCTCCTCCTTCATTAACTACAATTAAACATTGTGGCTAAATTCCATCAAGTATAACCAATGTCATTTCACATTCCACATTGCATGCTTCCAGATCTACATCAGTCCCTGAAATTCTGTATCTATTAGACTTTTATAGTGTCTCTGATGATTTTTATCATGAATTGATATATGTTGAATAACTTGCTTCCACATTCATACAAAGTGAAAAATCTCAGGTCCTTTCATCAAGCATTGCCCTCAGTCATACATCACACCATTACAAAGGATGTTATGTTGTTTTCTGAGTATTTAAACCAAGCATTAACTAGGTTAATTCATGATGGGCATACCTTAGAATCGCCAACAGATAGTTTCTGATGGAGCTCCGTTTTTAGATCTTCTTCCATTGTTTTTGTCTCATTCTCGTTCCATCTATTAATTCTCAATCTTCATCAGCAACAGGTCATTGTATCATGCATGCACGCATTACAATAACATTAATATATATTTCATAGGAACTTATACTCTAGCAGTGATATGGGAAGAGGAGAACTGTGATTTATTAAATCGCCTGTCAATAAAAAAATTAAGTGTCATTAATAATGATGAAACGTTTTGTTTAGAAAAAGAGGCTTGCGCTGAAATTGATTGTGGGAGATTATAAGGTAATTTAACACAAACATTAACCATTTTTAAAGCTTACTTTACAGTTTTTACTACTATTTTTGGCTTCAATGCAGCACATGCCAATTAGTTCTGCATGTATTGTACTATTAAGAATGATAAAAGGTGGTAAGAAGACTATGCACTGTGTGCATGATAATTCTTAACAATAATAGATATGATAAAATTGTGCGTCCAGAAGAATACCGTATAGCTTGAAATTTTCGTGGCTTCATATTTTTGTGGTTTTTTCCCAGTGGGGCAATTTGTGGTTTAATTATTGTGGTTGACAATTTACAGAGCCTGTATAGGGAATGCATTTCAATGATTTCCTGGGTTTAAATTTCGTTAGAATCCCCTCAACCATAAAAACCATAAAATGTAGATTCCATAGAAACTTTATGCTATTATACGGTATGAAGTAAAACAGGCAAGGACACTTCCATCAAGTGGTAAGTGAGCTGACACTCAAAGTTTTGGAGTCCTTCATCCGCCTTTATTGAAAGTAGTGCCATTAGATTTATTAATAAAATTATTAACCCTAATGTCAGAAATAATATTAAATCATAATAGGTTGCCTTAGATGAATTACTTTCCATGCTGCACATTTCATATTTTTCAATCAGAAATTAAATATGGACTACAAAAGCACATGACACTGCTGATATTGCTGCACCAAGTTGTATGAAGTACATCAATGTGACTGTTGCAAAAATTACTTCTTGTGGCATTACATTTCAGATAACTACAATAGTTATAATGATTTTAGCACAATAATTATTGTCACCATAGGTATGGACTTCAAAAATTAAGAAGGAAGAAGTACAATGGATATCATTGAGACGAGTGACAGAATAAATTTAGGCATGCCAGAATATTGTAATGGTTATGCAGCATTTAGAGTATTCTTTGATAATAGGTCTTCAATGGGAGATGATACTTATTTCTGTGACGCAAAAATGTATACTTAAAACGCCAAGTTGGTAGTCCATATTATGTTACTTCCTGGAATGCTGGGAGGATCTTTTTTTTGAGCAAAGCTCTAAGACAATTTTTGACAAAGCATAAAGAAATAAAAAATTAATTTTTTTGAAAGTACTAGTGAAAAACCAAACAATGCTGAGCTATTAATAAAAGCTCATTTGGAAGGTTTGTTGTTTGGTAAAGTCGATGCAGATTAGATGATGCTAGTTAAATCAAAGGAACGTTGTAAGTCTTCAATTGACATGAATGTTCACTATTGCGAACTTCTTACTTGTTTACAAAAGTTAACAGAGAAACCAATGCTTTTATTGGACAATTCAGTTCGTGTTTTTGTCAGTGAAACTAGACTATATGGTGAAAACCGTAAAGTAAACATCGACCACACAAACAGTAATTTTCTGTAAGGAAGTCACTTCATGAGCTGCAGTTTGAATTTCAGATGAAGATATGTTATTAGAAATGATAAAAATTTTAAGTAAAGCTATGGCTAATGAGCTTGAAGCACATAAAAAGGATCACTTACCTAGCGGAAGGCATTTTGCAACTGACAGTAAGACAAATGATGTACTTTCACAGATTGAACCTCATAATGACAAAACTTAAAGTATGTTTGGTATAAATGACTGGCTAACAATAGTTCTTGCAAACATGTCTCAAACCACAAGGAGTGCCCTGATAAAATTTTCCTATAACAAAACAATAAAGTGGCTACACGAACTTGGACAAGAGCAAAAGGAGAAATTGATTTCAATAGCACAGGCTCGTCGCCGATTTATTTATTAAAAAAATGCAAGAAAAGAATCCTCTCTTATAGCAAAAAGCTAAATTACGTAATGAAGCGATTGATGTAGGTAAAAGAAAGGCACAAGACGTTGATGCACTCATTGATCAACTCAAAATGGAGCCAGTCATGGCATCAATAATGGAATTGAAAACATGTCAGTTGCATTCGAGGACTTTCAATTCCTGTATGCCTTTAAAGTGCAGAAATCAAGAGTTTAGTGAATAAAAAAGTGCAAATTTGTTCTCCCCTCTATTAACAGGGTGTGACAATGTTTTTCTCTCACAAAGACAGCACAAAGTCGGATGATGAACTCCTTCAGGAACTGTCTCAAATGATCAAGAACAGTCCTATTAACTCTTTGATGCATGCGCGTCAGTAAACTTTCACGTGGGTAACTTTAATGAAGATATTTACTATTTTACTGGACGGGACGGGATGCCACAAGACCGCTTGTACACACTAATTAATGGGACGGGACAGGATACGCCAAAATAACCTATTATACGGGACAAGTAGGTGAGCTAAATGGAACAAGTTCAGAAATATTCCTGTGATTTTTCCTTTAGACTGTATATATTTCACAACCCAATGATGTCTGAAATTTACACAAACTGTACATGTAAAATCAAGTTACTCAATTATCACTAACTCTTAATCATTAAGTTTATCATTACACTGAATACTCTCTTTTCCCTGACTAGTAGAATTTTCTTGCATGATTATAAGAAACACCATCTTATTTAGCAATACAGTTGATAATTATCTGTAGTGTATGACAAATTTTTTGCATAATTAGTGGCTGAATATCACTGAATAAAATACCTTAGGATAATAAAAGTCAAAAGCAATCCCAAAGCAATAACTGCTCAGGACATCATTAATTAACTTGACTTTCAACTAAATCCATAATTTTTTCCAAGCTGTTCCAAAGTATTTATGAGAATTAACATGTCAATGAGAAGGATTATAATATACTTGTTATCATTATAGGCCCCTTCAGGTGATCCTCCAGAAAACAGTTTAATGTCAGCTCTATGGCGCCTGTCATTATTTATGTACCTATCAACAATTCCTTTGCTTATTTCTGGGAGTTCATTACACTAAATGAGAAATCACTTATTATATAAGTGTTATTGTTTCTCACTTCTGTTTGTAAAATATCAAAAAGAATTAACAAAAGCTAGTATTAGTAGTTTTAATTCGGAGTCTGACTTTGTATCTATACTTAAATCCTGAATAAATGATCATTGTTGTTATAGCTATTTCCAACCTGCACATATTATACTTTCATTTTATTTCAGATATTACGATATCTAACTGGGTCTCATTTACTTCACAATTTAAAACATTTCCTAGTTACCTAGAAGCATATTATAAATATTATTGACTAAACAATTTACTAAGATACTTTTAACTTTGAAGAAAAGTTGAGATTACCCAATTTCTAAGATCAGTTGGAGCTGTCTGTTGGGGTTGATAGTTAGCATTTATATTAATCAAAAGTTTAATGATTTACTGGGACTTGGTACTGTTTTAATTTATATATAACAATAGAAAAAGCAAACTAAAAACTAAATAAATATAATTTTACTCACAAATCATACCCTGCCAAAAAATGCCCCAAAGTCAAAATTATTACTTTGCCTTGGTACTTCCTAATGTATCAAAAGGATGGGCATCAAGAAATAATGCAAAATAAAAGCTTTCTTGAATAAAAGAGCAATAATTCGTATCTTTAATCAGCCTTGACCCTATTAGCTTAATTATCAGATGTCTATTACTGGAACTTAATTAGCTATAAGCGCAAGAGATTCAAGTATACCTAATTAGCTGCTCTACATCAGAAATGTAACCACCTATGGAATCCATTACTTTAACTAAACTTTGTTCAGGCCAAAATACCTATTTCAGTAATAGTTAACAAAACTAATAGCTTGATTTAAAGACTCACAGCAAGTATCCAATGACTCCTGATACAGCAAGGCAAGAGTATACTAGATTTATTACTGAGGTCTTCCTAGATGATCAAAAATTGGGTACCAAACAAAAAAGAGTTTAAAAAAACTTTAATGTAACAATTCATGTTTTTTTAATTTTCCATCGAAAACCTTAGTAAGTACATAAAAAGGTAATGCACATGATTGAGAAGAATCCTATAATAGCACCAGTTAAATACAAGTTATTTCATTATAATTTTAGTGGTCATACAATTCATAATAATATAAAACAGAAAGTAATTGATAAACTAAAAAAAGAGTAAAAAGTCAAGAAAACACTTAAACTCTTACTGCAGCATTGAGCCATTGACCTTGGTAAACCCTTCTCACATCAGATATAGTGACACTTGTGTCATTTTTGGCAATAGCTAGGTACACTATAATCGTTATGCAGTCGATTAAAATGGAAATGCTTGAAAAACCTTCATTGCCTTCCTCAAGACATGGCTTCTTGCTGCTTGGTAAATCTTGAAGAATGTCCAAATTGTACATGCTGAAAACTATCTGTATATACCTTCAAGATAAACCACTTCATGTTTCTTTTGTAAACTACTGGGTTCTATACTATCTATGATTGAATGTACAAGTACATCAATATTAAATTGTGCAGTCTAGTGTCTATCACCTTTCATGTCATGACACTATCGCATAATACAACACTGCTTCCTCTTACCACTTCCACAAACATGACCATATCTAAACAAGGGTGGCATTTTCCACAATCCTCAGCTAAACAACCAGAACATTTATGACATCTTTTCCGCCTCCCAGCTACATATCAATTATATCGCAAATATTGGTGAGTATAGTATGCCTTTCTTGACTACATTTTCAATAACACTTGTGAATGAATCTATTTCTTCTCCTACCGATAGCTGTGTCTTTACAGCATCTGTATCTTATTAGCAAAGTGCAAACATCACTCCATATTGCTATCAATAATAACTTCTAATTTTACTTTTAGTTTTGGGTACTTGCAGTTAATAGAGTGAACATGTAAGTTATCATCAACAAAATTAATACCACTTAACGTGCAGGGTGACAGCATTGATGTGTACTGGCCATTTATAGTCCTATTGTAAGTAAATTTTATAATGAAGATTGCAGTTGTGGTACCTACCAATATGAAAGGTCTTTGGCAACCTCATGTCTCAACAAAATCATGCTATTAACCTATTAACAACACACATGATTTTCATTCAAGACATTATTTTACTGCTTACTGGAAAGTCTGAGGCTTTATCAAAAAGAACACATTTTGCAAACTAAGAACCAAAATTAACAGCAAATAAAATTTTTTAAAAGCATACTTTAGAAACAAACACACCACAGGTACTTCCATCTGATGAACATCATTAGTTTTCATCATCACCTACTGATTAGATTTATGAAGAAAAGAGGAGAGGATACCACAAAGTATAAAACTTGTCATTATTGTTGCAGTGTGTGAATTATGGTCCCGGACTTTTGGCTACGGGACATAACGTCCTGTTCTGTAAATTACTGGATTATTTGGGGGGCTGTCTCATCCCATCCCATTAAATAGTGACCACCTTAATGAATACATGGCAAGGAGTTAACTCGCACAGTATAGTTACTGACTGTTATCAATTCTTGACAGCTCCAGCAATGGCACAGAGAAGGAATACACTGCTATCTGATACAGAGTTTCTCTTGGATTTGCTAGATGAACTGCCAAGTGATGATAATGATAAAGAATTTGACGGATATGCCAGTTCTAGCAGTGATGATGAAGAGAATGATTTACACGACTTTATTTTTGGTACAACAGCAATAATAGTAATAAAAATATTATAAAAAAGCTTCCCTAGCTAATCCAATGGATCATGCTGACAGTGATTGCACTGTAATTGAACCTAGCACTGCTGTTGGTAAGTACAACACAAAATTGAAAGTACAACTAATGATTCTGGTCTTGACAGTTGCTACTTTTTCTACTTGTCCTGCTACTGTGGTATTGCCAAAGTTGTTGGCAATACCAACTAACAAAAGAGCTAAAATGAGAAGGCTATAGATCAACTCCAGCCTGTTTACCGTGAGGAGTAGCACTAAGGCGATAAGATTCTCTTTGATCACAAAAACAAAAGACACAACTGTTACAAAGGAAATATGCTAACATGAGAGAGAAATCTGAGAGAGGATAATGTGTTATGCGCATGTGCACACAAGTTATAATAACAATAACTGTAGTTGTAATAATGACAATAATAATAATCGTAATAATAGTAACTGTAATAATAGTGAAATCATCCACTACAGTACTGCCCCTCCAGTGTAACAATACATTACAAATTGAGACGAGAGGGAAAACAAACTTGGCATCCTAAATGAGTACGTGTGACCAGAGTGGAAGTAGTAGGCGGAGTAGCAGTATGATTAGTAATAGGAGTGTTTGGAGTATTGTTGTCAGTAGTAGTAGAAGTTGAGGAATCAATATGAGCAGTCTTTAATCGATCTATACTGACAGTATCATTCCGACCATTTATATCTAAGACAAAATATTTGCCTGAGCGAGACAATACTTGAAATGGGCCATCGTATGGTTGTTGCAGGGGCTTCTCAACTGCATCTCTGCGAACGAAGACATATTGAGTAGT
>NW_003546371.1:105844-164295 GCF_000090795.2 Amphimedon queenslandica | reverse complement strand
CTAAAAAGCTGCTGGAGTCGTCTCTGTTCCGAAGCAGTTGTCCTCTTAATCAGGTCTTTGAAGGAATTGTAGGGACTAGTGCCAGCAGGCTTCAATATCAGATCACGCACTTCCATAGCATACTCGGGAGAAAGGGACGCGATGACGTGCTTGAACTTAGTCTTCTGAACAGTGGTTCCACGGGTAGCAAACTGTGCCTCTATTTGAGCGAACCAAAGTTTGGGGTCCGCTGGCCAAAAGGGTGGGATCATAAGGACAACAGAGGAGACAGTGGCGGTAGTGGGAGCTGGGGAAGTCGATCTAGTTGAGACGGGTCACCAATGTGGTACTGCCAAAGTTGTTGGTAATACCAACTAACAAAGTAGCTAAAATGAGAAGGCTATAGATCAACTCCAGCCTGTTTACCGTGAGGAATAGCACTAAGGCGATAAGATTCTCTTTGATAACAAAAACTAAAGACACAACTGTTACAAAGAAAATATGCTAACACGAGAGAGAAATCTGAGAAAGGATAATGTGTTATGCGCATGTGCACACAAGTTATAATAACAATAACTGTATTTGTAATAATGATAATAATAATAATCGTAACAATAGTAACAGTAATAATAGTTAAATCATCCACTACACTACTTGCCTGCCTTTCACTGTAGCTACCTCTCCAACTGCTACTTCTACAAATATCACTTCATCTACTGAGGCCTTCATTTCATGAACAATTGGCTCATCTGAATGTAAGAAATTATTATTACAGATCAAAAATAATAACTACTAAATACAAATACAAAATACAGTAAAAGATAATGTTGACAGTAATACTTAGAAGACGTCATCCAACGACACAGCCTCACTTATTTCAAGTAAGAAATAATAATTCTAAATTAAGGTCACAAAAGCAATAATAATAATAGTCATAGTAATAAAAGCAATAATAATAACAAGAATAACAGCAAAGATAATAATAGTAATAATAATAGTATTAAATAAGAACAACAACAATAATGACGATAATAATCACTATAATAATAACAATAATCTAAATTTGTTACAGGTCATACCTCTGCAACATCAACATGTAATCCCATCTCCACTACTACTTTTAACTCTTCAACAGCTGCATCATCTGCAAGTAATAATAATAATAAAATTAATAATAATAGTAATAAAACTCATGTCCACAGATCATACTTCTGTTACTGGTACATATAATTCCTCCAATGCCACCTCCTCTGTTACAACTTAGTCTTGAACAACTTGCTCCTATGCAAGTGAGGAAATAGATGTTACTTAAAAATAAGATATTTGTACAGGTCACACCTTTACTGCTACTCCTGAAATTAAATGTGGTACTATTGCTAGTGATTATCCAGTAGATTTTTTAAATTATTTTTTTGATGGAAATTGAAAAAAATACATGAGGAGACTGTACGATATGCTGATTCCTCTATTGAGTCTGACAAGACTCACCTTGATACACACAAGCATGCAAGAGGTAATAAGTGGAGGAGTAATCCCGTAAAAGCTGAGAAGGTCAACCCATTGCTAGTGATGGGAGTTGTTGGCTATCCAACGCAAAGGTAAGACAACAATACAAAAAATATATTACAATGCTGCAATATGTAAACAAAAATGTAACGTAAAATTTCCAATTTTCTAGATCATTCTTGAGTAAAATGTAGCCATTCAAATGTAACATTTTGAATGGCATAATGTCTGGAAGGAGGTTTGAGTTGTTGATGTCACCTGAATGACTCAAAGAAAATGCCAGACAGGGACAGCTCAAACTATGACAAGCTCTATAAAATCCATCCCCTCCTGGATAGAGTAGTCAATGCTTTTAGAAACACCTGGACACCAAGACAAAACTTGTCGGTTGATGAAAGCATTATTGCTGTCAAAGGGAGGCTAAGCTGGGTTCAGCACATGCCTAAATAAACCACATGAAAGGGGAATTATGGCATGGGTATTAGCTAATTCCGGCAATGGATATGTCAGTAACTTCAAGATATACACAGGTAAATTTTCCAAAACAAACTGTAAATTCATAATTGCAGTTAGGAAAGACAGAAGGTACAAGAAAGGGACTTGGTTACAAAGTTGTCAATGATGTTGTATCCTCTTACCACCACATGGGCTACAACAATTACATGGACAACCTTTATAGCTCACCTCAACTTTTTCAGGGGTTAGATAGATAAAGTTTCCAGGCTTGTGGAACTATTAGGATTGATAGGAGAGGACTCAGCAAAATGTTCAAAAAACAAGAAGTTGACTACAGGTATAATTATATAGGCGGTAGCCTATATGTAGGGTTGAGGTTGATTTTTCAAGATGGCGACCAAATTTTTAATTTTCCAATGATTATAACTCTTTTATCTTACTCTGTACGGCCTTATAAATGGCTTAGATGAGTTCTCCTTCACTGAGCGATTCTCCTGGTACCAATAAAGTGTACCGCAATGTAGCGGGAGCAATTCTAGATAACAGGCCCAAATTGAAATTTCTGCAAAATTCTTCAGATTTTTCTTCTTCTTTCATCTTTCTTCTATCAACACTGAAATCTTTTAAACTAGAGAACAGCTTACAATGGCTTTTACACAATTCCTTAGAGCTTGGGTCAATGGACAAGACAAGTGCTTTTATTATCATACTGACTGTAAGTTTAAAAACTAATTATTTGGGCGTGATCTATCACACCCCTTTTTTTCTCAGACGCCATTTTGAAATTAAATGCGCATGCGCAAAGTTGCTATAGCTACATTACTGTTTGCAGTGTGTAGTGACTGTTCGCTCTATACTTCTCTTGGACTTTGTTGAGGCTATCTTATTTGCAAAGAGTGCCCACTACTCAGACTAAGAGATCACCGGTTCTTTTAAGAACTAATAACAGGTAAATAAATCATTAACTTAACTGTAAAATTTAAGATTCATTTTAAAATTAGAGTGAAACTAAGGTTACAGCTGCTCAGTATAAGTTATTTAGTGAGCTGCTTCTGAAGTACTATGTTGTATTCTTGGTACTGCAACAAATTAAGATCAGTGTTTTACAATGATAAGTAACAGCAGAGTTTATGGTGATAATAATGTGCATCCTGCATACTTGGTCTTATGGTACATTTACTTATTTTTAGTTTTAATGTTAGGAGTGATTTTGGTTGCGATAATTGTACAAAAAGGAAGTAAAAAGGGAAGAGTAACTTAACTGGGAATAAAACTAAAAAAAGAAATTCAAAAAATTATGATGATAGAAAGCAAATGGAAGAATTCATAGATAAAAATAGATCAAGCGCCAGAGCATACTATATAAGACAATGTAACAGGGTCAAAAGCAAAGCAAGAATTCCTTATAAAATCAGTAACAAGTATAAGATTGCTTCTGCAAAGGCCTATTCTAAGTAGTTTCATGCATTGAAACCAGGGTATATATTGCAAAAATGTAAAAATTGGTACAATAAAAACAAGGATAGCAAAATTTTAAAATCAACATGCTATTCAAAAACAAATAATTTTATCAATCCAGACCATAAAAAAGAAGCCTCTAAAAAGCATTATCAAAAAAATCCACAAGCAAAGAAAGAAGCCTCTAGAGATCAGTATCAAAAGAATCCTAACTCTCAAAAAAGGAAATCAAAGGAACACTATGAAAAAAATCTGGACCCACAAAGACAAAAATCTTTGAAACGGTATTATGAAAATAGAAATGCAATATTAAGTGCTACGAAAGATAAATTTCTGAGATATAAATACGAAATGGATAAATTAAAGATGGCACTAAATAAAGAAAATAAGAAGTGTTTAAATAAAGATTATTATGAACGTAATTATAGTCACATATTGTATAGATTACGTTCTAATTACTCATTACCTGCACCAAACAGTGAAGCAAAGGAATATTATTTTATGAAAATTATGGAAGCATTATATTACAGCCCTGAAATAGTTGATGCTTTATTACCATCAAGTATGAAAGGGGTAGACTTTAAAAACATATCATATGACAGTAAATGTAATGCTGCATCAAGTATATTGTTAGAATCAGTTTTGAAAAACAGATCCCACAAAGTAGGCGTATTGATACGTGCAGCAAATAGCATTAGGAAATTGAAGTTAAATAGCTTTAGTGATTTTGGTGAGCAATGTAACACAAAAAATAGTGAGCCTTATTTTAATGAATTAGCATATTTGTATCCTAATGATGATTTTGATAGTCAATTAGATAGTCCAATTGCAATCCCTGTTGATACAAATGGCATCAGTTACATAGCAGGGGTTGTTGATGTATCATGTATTGATAGAGTAGAAGAATTTAATGATGATAATGACTCTGAAGATGACAATTTTGATAATAACAATAGAATGTATACTGAAAGCCTACCCTCAAATGCACTGCACAGACAAGTGCAAGCCTTTATTAGAAAGTGACATTAGTTCTATTATTGAAGTTAGACGATAATTTGAGGAACCCATTAAAGAATTGAGGAAGCATTTAGATGCATGTGATAATTGTCCAAATAATTATTATATTTGTCCTTTGTTGAGATGCCTTTTGAAACACTTTTATGTTGCTAGAAATGCCCATTTAACAGCAGATATTATTGATTCTTCCCTTGCTGATGGCAAAATAGCACAACTGATAAATTTTAAAATTAATGAAGCCGATAAGACTGATTTTGATAATGTGTATTACGCTATCAATAATGGCGAAGATGACTCATTTAGAATACCAAACTTAGATAGTGTACTTTATTTTCAGTATTCAGATGCTATTGATGAATTTAAGGAAGCTTTGTCTGATCAGGCAGTTAATGCATGTTGTAGCTGTGAGAGGCTTTTAAGAAAAAATTCTGTCATTGAAGCTAAAAATTTAGATAGCGATGTTTGGAATATCCTATTAGATTACATTAGAGAGAATGATCCTACAGCATTAAATAAAGTTATGTACATTTCTAATCATTGTAAACTTATTATTAGGAAAAATGAAGTTCCAGCACGTTGTGTGCTCAATGGGCTAAAGTGTGAGCCACTACCCAAAGTATTGGAAAATTTGGATCCTTTAAGTTGCCAGTTAATACAGAGGGCCAAGTGTTTTCAGACAATTGTTAGGCTAGGGACACACCTTAAAAAGTGCCTGCCTATAATTCTTTGAAGGCACTTAAAGGTGCAATGTTTTACTTACCCCTTCCATTAGAAAAAACCATGGAAACTTTAAATGAGGTTGGTATAGATTCTAATCATTTGCCTAATCCAGAACTTTATATTATCATTAATGGACAGCCTACTAAATCAAATAATGTCTGGCGTAATTTAGTTGATGTAAATAAAATTAAGAAAACTAAAGAAATAAATTGGCTTTATAGAAACGTAGACGATGATTCAATTGATGAATCGTCTAAAAATGTTATACAAGTAGTTAGCAATACTACTTGTAAAATGCTTGAAAAAGCAAATGATCAAGATTTAGAAGGCCTGCGGCAACACTTACAAATCTTGACAGTAAAATTGTAACTGGTTCTGATATAAGTCAATATAAATTAATGAATGCACCTATTGACAATAGGCAAGAGCATCTTGATATGTTATGCTTTCCTACTTTATTTCCAACTGGACAATATGGAGAGCATCAATCCAGACAGAGCTTTCCAGCACAGACTTTATCATTTAGTGAATACATAAAATCAAGACTTTTAAACAAAGATTTCCGATTTTGTAGAAATCATTCATATTGTTTGCACTATTACAGATTAAAAATTAACAAGGCCTTAAAAACTGGCATATATAATTTATTAAAAACAACAAGAGGCAACGTTGGTCAAACTGTTGCTGAAATAATAGAAAAATAAATGTGTTAGATGAAGAATTTGAGGGCAATTTAAGTACCATGTTTGGCTCCAATACGGGGCACAAATCAATATTGGTTTTGTGTGAATGGTGAAGTCAAAGCAATGATTGCTGAATATGGCTCACGGACACTTTTCCTAACATTAAGTTGTGCTGAATACGATTCAGCTGATATAGCGCAATATTTAAGAAAAGTGAATAATGCACCACAATCATATAGTATTTCTAGATTATGTACTGAGGACCCTGTTTCAGTATGGCGACAATTTTTATACAAGTTCAAGGATTTCTTTAATATAGTCATTCTCCAGAGAGGTGTTTTAGGTAAAGTAGAGCAATATTATGTTAAAAAAGAATACCAAATGCGTGGAGTGCCTCATTATCACATAATCCTATGGATTGAAAATGCTCCTGTTGTTGGTATTGATCGTCCAGAAGAAGTCTGTTCTTTCATACAAGATAGGATAACGTGTCATATACCAGATAGTAATATGTCGCCTGATTTAAATTTCTTGGTAACAAAATACCAAATGCACAAGTGCAGCAAATACTGCAAGCGAAATATTAAAGTCGGCAAGACCTATGTATCTAGATGCCGATTTGATTTTCCTAGACAAGTACGAGATAGTATTTGCATCAATGATGTTGGAAATAGCTTGAAATCATGCAATAAAATATATTATCTCAAATGAAATGAAAAAAGAAGTTTGAGTCAATGACTACAAACCTTTACTGTGAAATTGTGGTGTGCAAATATGGACTTGCAATACATAGCAGAGAGGTGTCGTTCCTTAACAGAGTATGTAACTGGATATGTCACTAAAGCAGAAAAGAGTCATGCACAGGACGTATGGGATGAAGTCAGCAGCTGTGACATCATATATAGTAGGCTTTGGAAAATTGGACAAACATTACTTCGAGCTAAAGAAGTAGGACTATATGAAGCTAGCGATGTTCTTCTCGGTGAAAGTTTATACATGAAATCAGTAACCATACAGTACATTAATGTGTACTTGCCTCATAAGAGGAGCAGAAAAATCAAAACGTATTCATATTTAACTGAAATGGATCGATCTTCTAAATACATTTTTAATCCTAGCATAATTAAAGACTTTTATCCAACAAGACCAAATAACATGGAAGATGTATCTCTTTATGAATTTGTTGCTAATTACAAATTTGATAAAATAGGAGAAAATGGAGAAAGAGAATACAAACTTCGATCAAAGCCAGTCCTTCCAAACCATAGGAAATTTAATTCCATGCAAGAAGCGGAATGAGACGATTTTTATTACATGCTAATTTTTTAATTTGTGCCTTATAGAGATGAGAGCACACTTGTAATGGAAAGAGAAACAATGGATGAAGCTTTTATGCATCTCAGAGAAGCATCTATACGTGGCATTAAAAATCATTTTAACAAACTACAGAAATTATTACAAGCTGAACGTAATTGAAAGAAAATAGTCGATGCAAGAAATAAAGCCAGTTTTACTTAAGAACTTCCTGATAACAAGGAAGATGATGAGCCTGAATTACTGGGTAAAATAATGGAAGCAGTAGCTGATATTGCTGACATGCATATAAATGTACCTAATCTAACATTAGAGCAAAGAGAGACAATGCTTAATGTAGATCAAAAAAGAATTTTTGATAAAATTAAGAGTCATTTTATAAGTCAAAAAGAACATGAAGACCTATTAGAGAATGAGTCTTCAAGACTACTTAGATTAGATAATATGAAACCTCTAAGAATGTTTATTAGTGGTGAAGGTGGAACTGGTAAATCATTTTTAATAGAGGTAATAAAATGGCTAGTGGATGACACATGGCATCCAAAAAGTGGTAAAATTATGTGTGCTATAGTAGCACCTACAGGTATAGCCGCATTTAATGTAGGTGGACATAGATTATTTCAGCTACCAATAGAGCATGAGGGAAAGACAGCTGGATATTGGGCTTTGAATAAAGAAGCTCAGAAAAGACATTTAAAAATTTAAAAATTATAATAGTAGATGAGGTATCTATGGTTTTCAATCTAAATCTAGCATACTTACACATGCGCTTAGAAGATATATTTGGAACTGATGAATGGTTTGGATCAAAGAATGTTTTATTTGTAGGTGACCTCTTACAATTGCCACCAATTAATGGTAGACCAGTATTAAAAAAAAATAGCAACAAATTAGTAAAAACTAGACTTGGAGCAGCAAATGCAGTTAAAATATAAAAAGAAACAGTAGAATATGATGAACTAACAATCAATGAGCGACAAAAAGGAGATGAAACTTTCTTTAAAATGCTTGATTCTGTTAGGCATGGCTGTCTGACTGATGAAACTATTGATATGCTTAAGAGTCGCGGATTTAAGGTTTCAATACAAGAAAAATATTAAGAATTGGAAAGTGAAGGAACAAATCCTCCAATTTGCCTATTTTCTAAGGTAGATGCCAGCCAAAAAATCAATGAACTAATGTTAGGAAGTCTAGAAACTGAGAAAATAGAAATACCATGTGTTGACGTTGATGAAAGTGGCAGCACAGCAAAATTTGACAAAAACAAGAAAAAAAATTAGAGAAACTAAAAGATCAACCAAGCAAAACAGCTGGTTTAGAAACTGTATTGTCTTTAGCATTAGGCTGTAGAGTAATGCTAAGACATAATATTGATGTGACAGTAGGATTAGTTAATGGTGCCATTGGTACAGTAATGTGTATTTATGATACACGTATATCAATCAAATTTGATCATATTGATGTACCGTGTGACATAGAAAGGGTTACATCTAGATTTATGCTATCTAAGAATTTGTATATACATAGAAAACAGTTTCCCTTTATACTTTCATATGCTATTACTATACATAAATGTCTGGGCCTCTCACTAGATACAGCCATCATTGATTTATCGACTGTTGTTTTTGGGGATGGTATGGCATATGGTGCATTGTCTCGTGTACATACATTAAATGGATTACATTTATTATCATTTGATCTTCTCTCTGTTAAAGTTAGTAGTCCGTGCATTAATGAAATTAACAGGCTGAGAAGTAAATTTCGAAATGACTTAACTCAAATCAAGAAAAGTAAAGGAAAGAAGAGAAAGATTCAAGTGACTGGTATAATTGATGATAGTGAACCTTGTAGTAAGAATTCCAAAGTGTCTGTAAGTCATGTACAAAGTACTAGTAACAGTACTGTCAGTAGCAATAAATGTAAGAGTACTGATTTACAAAAGTCTAATCGCCCCAAAAAGAGTAAAATTTGTGACGATAATGCTTTAAAATGATAAATTAATTGTTTCAATTAATTTGAAAGGCCTAAAAACCAAATTTAGTGTCCAAGATGATGATAAATGTAGTAGTCTCATTGTATCTATAAAACTCTCAAACATTAAATGTAAACCAAAAGATGATAAAACCAAGTGTGTTGTAAAAAAATGACCATTGTAGTAGTAGTCTGATTGTATCTATAAAACTCTCAAGCATTAAAAAGATGATGATGTCATCTTTACTTATGAAGAGCCTCCCAACCCAGATATTGTGAGGAGACAATGGGATTATGTTTATTACCCTGGTAATGAAGAATTTCAAAGAAGGTGGATTGAGATTTTGAATCTCAAATTTGTCACAGCTGCTAGAATCCTACCTGGTAGTCCAACAACACCATTGTCAGATGTAAGAGTTCGTAATAGTACTCTTGATGTCCCTGGTGATGGGAACTGTTTATTTTATGCCCTTTCATATCTCATTACTGGGTCAATTTCTCAGTATTACAAATTACATAAAGCAATTGTTAGTAATATGCCAAACTTTGAAGAAGAATTGTTTAATAGTACATTAAGTGCAACAAGATATTCAAGCATATATGATTACATAAATAAGTCCAAAATGTATAGAAATTGTGTGTGGGCCACTGACACAGAGATTATTACATTATCTGCAATATTAAGTACAACCATATATTCATATTCACTAACTCCTACTTTTGTTGGCTGGGCTAGATATGGAACCCAAACTTTATATGGCATTTCTTGTGATACTAATACACCTGCTTTGTATTTGAAGCATGTTGTTACTAATCATTTCCAAGCAGTTAAGTCTAGTAATATTTCTTAAGCATTGATTGTTGATGGAAAGTGAGTATGGTGTATAGGAGGTCCATCATCTTAACACATAGGTTGTTTAATGTGACTTATATTTCACTGCATGTGCAATGTGAATGATGTGTGAGTGTGAAAACCATTGGTGCATATCCACCTAGTATTGCTCAGTATGAAGGGATCAAACTGCATTAAGGATGTGGGATAAATCAATGTATAACAGTGAATATTGATTACTTGTTGCTATAATGGACAGGGAGAGGGTGTGAAAGAGGTTTGGTGTTCATTAGAGTTTTGCGTTGACTCAAATTTGTGTGACTATCATTTATGTAGGACAGGGTTAGAAAGGGAGGAAGATGTCATTATCAAATCTGGATCTTGTTTGTGGCTTGTACTACATGTTTATTACAAATAACAGGTGCTTATGGATCTGGGCTCTGCTAAAAAATTTTGAAGTCCTGACAAGAAAAATTTTTGACTAACATTAAAATTTGTTATTATACATGTAGTATTATTCAAGCAGTCATTCTGTACATATAATAATGATCATCATGCATGTTAATGCTGCCATCAATGCTGTGCCCATTACATATATGTAAATGCTTGCCAGCTGATGTTGCGCATAATGCTGCCATCAATGCTGTGTGCATTATTAAAGGGTAACTGAAATGATTTTTTGACCCCCTCTTTTTATTGCCCCAATACAAAGTATTGTATTTTTTACTCCTTATTCTTGAGTTTCATTTGCAAAATTCGAATCAGTGCTGAGATATAATGCTTCAAAGTCAAGCTTTTTACTTCCTGCCATTTTACTTCCTGTTTGTGGGCGTGGTCACGTGTGACATCATTTGGGGCATATGCAATTGCAGCAGTGCATGCAGTGTACAGCAACTTTTAGTCTTTTACTTTCTTGAACATGCCTAAGAGATGTGTAGCAGCTGGATGCAACAACACTGTGGAAAATGGTGTTAGTGTTTATACTTTTCCTAAAGATGAGGCATTGAAGAAGAAGTGGATAGACCAGGTCAAAAGAACAAGGGATTGCTGGACAGTCTGCTACAGTAAACTCAGTTCTCTGCAGTGAGCATTTTACTGAAGATTCTTTCGAGGAGAGCTATAATTTACATAAGTCTTTTGGTCTGAAAAAGTACAAAATGCTTAAAAAGGGCGCAGTACCAACTATTTTTAAAAGAAAGGCAGAAGAAAATGTTGGAAGTGTGCCAGTGTCCAAGAGACCAAGATCAGCTTATAAGAAAAGGGAACAAAAGAGAGTAAGTCAAAAGAATTTAAGTTTAGAAATGATTCAAATTTCATTAGATTATAGCGAACTTGATGACAAAAGACAATACAGAGCCAGAAGCCCTCATGGACACAATCACTGTTTCTTCAGATACTTGTGATGTAGGAACTGAACCGGAGCCGATTTTAACACAGTAAAATACAACTGCATAGTAAATATAAGTTATAAATACCTGAAATTGTAGATGTGCCAGCACTCAAATAGAAATTTTGCATAGAAATGCAAAAACTCAGACTACTCCTAAGTTAACAAAATCGAAAGGTATTGCAGCATTTCAATATACAAATTACTGTATTATCATTGCATCTAGGCTGTCAAACAACAACTACTTTCTACAAAGATGTTGGTATACAGTGTAGTTTGTTAATGCCAGAGCCTTGTGAGAGCTTTGACAGTGATGTATATGAATCCCTTGATGATGATGATGATGTTCAAGATAAAAGTATTAATTATGAAGGCATAAATCATGTAAAAGAAATGGATGCCAATGATAAAAGGCATGTAAAAGACTAAACAGTTAACACTTTATCGTTATAATTATCTTTCAGCTTTAAGAACCAGATAAAGTACATAGTTTTCGAATGTGCTCTGCTCACTCTTTTCCAGTTTTGTATCAAATGCCAACTGCCCACTCCATCAATTACTAAACTGGTCAATGGGACGTTCATAAGAATAAAGCAGTGGTGTCAGAACTGTGAGGCTGAAAGGATTTGGGACAGTCAGCCTTTTATTAATAATATTCCTGCTGGTAATTTGCTGTTGTCTTCAGCCATTCTGCTAACTGGTTCTCTTCCTGAACAGTCACTTCGTGTATTGCAAACAGTTGGGTGTGCATCCATTACTTCTAGAACTTACTTTAATCATCAACGCTGGTTTTTATTCCCAGCAATTTCCAAGACATGGAACATGTATCATGAAGCTCTTGTGGCAATGCTGCAGTCAGACAACGCTACACTTGTACTTGGAGGTGATGGGAGAGCTGACAGTCCCGGTCATTCAGCCAAGTATGGGACATATACACTGATGGAGCTATCCCATAACATTATTCTTGACTTACAACTTGTACAGGTAGTAGTAACTCTGAAAATTTTAATATATTTCCAATTTTCTATTCATACAGAGTAATGAAGTAGGTGGGAGTTACTATATGGAACTGGAAGGGCTGAAGCGAGGAATTAGGGAATTAGAACAATATGGATTGACAATAGGAACATTAGTAACTGATCGGCATGTACAAATTGCTAAATGGGTTAGGGATGAGTTACCATCAACAATGCATCATTTTGACGTGTGGCATTTGGCAAAAGGTTAGTTATATATATACACATGTACACAACCAATTATAGAGATTCATTACTTTTTAAAGGGTTACGTAAAAAATTAAATGCAATTGCTAAGTTAAAAGATTGTGAAATAGTAGGAGAATGGACACAGAGCATAGTGAATCATTTTTACTGGTGTGCTATGTCAAGCAGTGGTTCTAGCTCAAATGAAGAAATGATTCGGTCAAAATGGTTATCACTATCTAACCATATTCATAACAAACACACACATAAAGGCATTTTTAAAAAGTGTGCTCATAAATCTTTAAATCAAAACAGGAGAAAGAAGAAGTGGTTCAAACTAGGTATATATTATGTTTTCTACAAATGAATATAATGTGTTAAAATATTGATACATCTTTGTAGGCACTAAAAGCAGTGAGAAAGTAACTGATCTTATCACTAATGCCAGATTTTGCAATGCTGTCTGTAAAATGTCTCCTTCATATCAAACTTCATGTCTGGAGGCTTTCCACAGTGTTGTCAATCAATTTGCACCCAAATCAGTTGCCTTTTCATATGAAGGAATGCTTGCAAGGTTGGTAAAAATTTAGAATTACACCAACTATTTTTTATCGACTTAATATTAAGATTGCAGTTGGCTGCACTTCACTTCAATGAGAATTGCAATAAGAAACAAGCAAGAGACAAACAAGGAACTCTTAGGTACTCATTGTCTTATCCCAAGTACAAGAAAGGCGGGCACTTTATCAGGCAGATTAAAGCATCTTCTGCATATGGTAATAATATTATATAATTTAAAAAGTACAATGTTGACTTGAAATATTTATTCCTACAGATTACGTTAGTGAATTGATTGATAGTATAATAAAAGAAGCTATTGAAGGAAACCAGAATCAGTCAAAGAAAGTACATGTACCTCCACCTCTATGTCATTCATATGAGCGCCCTCTGAAATCAAAGGCTATTACTGATCATAAGAGTAGATTTTCTTTAATGTCACTTAAAAAAAGGAAATAAATAGTATTAATTCATTAAGGGGGTTCAAGAAATCCAGTATATGGTACATTTGTATCATTAGGAAATGCTTTGCGTATTGCAGTTACAACACCAACGTGTGAATTGTCGATAGGCTATGTACCTTAGTTTTCTAATATAACGATAATTTTGACAGATTTAATTTATACACTACTTACTGATTTTGCCCATGTTGTAGTCCATACTGTTGGCGATACTGAAAATATGCTGTTTGTAAAACCCAAACATCTAAACAAACTGTATTAAATCCAGGATGCTCTGTGATGCATTGCATTGCTACTGTGGTCATCCTAATTTTATTTACAACTTGAGCTACTTCTTGGCAGCAAAGGCACTCCTGAGATGTTGGCATGATAATACAACAAGAACATTGGCACCTAAGAATTATAAAACCTGAAAGGTGTCATATATGGTATGCATGCCTGATGTACCAAGCAGTATCTTGCAGCCTTGTTTCATCATCATCTTCACTAGAGTCAGAAGACTCACTTGTGGATGGCTGAAACTGGTATGGCTGTATTCCATAATCATCTTGTTCATCTGACAATGATTCATCCTCATGAGATGCTGCTTGTAGACTTGCCATGCTTTGCCCCAAATGATGTCACACGTGACCGCGCCCACAAACAGGAAGTAAAATGGCAGGAAGTAAAAAACTTGACTTTGAAGCATTATATCTCAGCACTGATTCGAATTTTGCAAATGAAACTTGAGAATAAGCAGTAAAAAATGCAATACTTTGTATTGAGGCAATAAAAAAGGGGGGGGTCAAAAATCATTTCAGTTACCCTTTAAGTTAATGCTTGCCGGCTGATGTAGCACATTGGAATGATGCTGCCATCAATGCTGTGCGCATAATAAATGCTTGCCAGCTGATGTTGCGCATATTTTATTGATGATTGTTGTAACATGTGCATGTTCTCATTAACAAAAACATATTGTTTACACATTGGAAATTCTTCATGTACACAATGTTATTATTTATTAAGCAGGTCAAGAAAGTATCTTAACTGAGGATAGCATTAGTAAGCAATATTACATGTATGTCTAAAATACATGCATGCACATATATGTATCATCCAATCAGGAACATTGTAGATGCTACCATTATCATTATTAGTTAGTACATGTATGTCACATTCACAATTTATACAGGTACATGTACTTACTTGGCACAAGGACTACAATGTGGTGCTAAAGAGTGAGATCAGACTTAGAATGAGACTGAAAAGTGAAGCAGATGTTCCTCTATGTGAGCACCTGTATCTTGTTGGTAGTTTGTTATGTATGATTGTGACAAAAATAAGGTATATCACGCATATATACATGTATATGTTTAGAATAGTGTACATGTAGTGGATTATTGATGCATTTATTGTGCTTGTAGTGTTTGATGATTATCATGCATGAATTGCATCCTTTTATAGTTTGTTGTATAATCGAGTTACAAGGAATACAAAAGTTTTATGTGATTGGTAATAAAGTTTGTTCACCATTACTGTTTGTACTATTGTTATTATTAGCCCGTGTGTTTATATTGCTTGCGTTTGATGTGTTTCTGTTACTATGCTTTACAGGTATTGACAGCTGGAAAGGATTTGATTTAAAAAGATTGCTTGACATACTTAATTTGAACTGTAATTGAAGTTATTTTAGATTGTCTTGTTGTGAGATGACGGCCAAAAGATTCTTTAGCTGTTTGCTAACGGGGAATACAAAAGTTCCATGTGATTGGTAATAAAGTTTGTTCACCATTATTGTTTGTACTATTGTTATGATTAGCCCGTGTGTTTACATTGCTTGCATTTGATGTGTTTCTGTTACTATGCTTTACAGGTATCCTTCTTGTGTCTTTCATTCAGTGTAATCAACTGATCTTCAAGAATTTCTTTAAGATAACAAGGAGCAGGGAATCCCACTTTAATGTATTGAAGTAATGGATGAATAAATATTGAATTATAGAAACAGTGTGCTGCTTGACTCCATGAAGGCTGGAATGAATTATTAAGAGACAAACAATTTATATCCAATAGCTTGATTGTTTTATGTACCTGAAGCATGTTTGTAACATCAGGAAGTAGGTGTTCAAAAAATAGTGCTGTCATTTTTGTTTTCTTTTCTTCTTGAGCAGCTTGACTCCATCGATTGCTTGACATACTTAATTTGAACTGTAATTGAAGTTCTTTTAGATTGTCTTTTTGTGAGATGACGGCAAAAAGATTCTTTAGCTGTTTGCTAACATAAAGTTTGTTTACCATTTCTGTTTGTACTATTGTTATTATTAGCCTGTGTGTTTACATTGCTTGTGTTTGATGTGTTTCTGTTACTATGCTTTACAGCTTTACAGGTATTGACAGCTGGAAAGGATTTGATGAGTCAGCAATACTTTTACTTGATATTGGAATGTGCAATTACTGCAATATAATTAAAGGCTATTCTGGTTTTAGATTCATGTAACTAAATTAATTTCTTTTTACATGTAGCTAAATTTTTTGTTGTAGGTCCTTGATCATTAGTTTATCACATTGCAGGAGGCAACAGTTTTTAGCCTTATTGGTTTCACATCATTGTAGTCTCAGCAATGGATTATGTAGCAAGATTGTATATTGTGTGATTACAAAGTGTCTTATGTATTTTGTAATAGGTAATGGTTCAATGTTACATCTATATTCTTTTAATGGTTATGTCATGAACTGTGGCCACCGTAAGTAGTGTAAATGATGTATTATTAATATGTATGTATCTATTATTGTAGGAAGGTGGAATCTAAAGGTATTAAAGCAGTTTGCCTTGCTGAGCAATTCATCATTTTGAATATTTTACTATTGTATTTTTGATTTTGCTTTTTGCGCTGTAAAATAATTGACTTTTTTGTTATTAAAATACTATTTATAATAGAAAAGTTTAAGTTAATAAAAGTTATTGTTTTTGGTAATGTTTCCTCCACCCCTTCTGCCACTGCCAGCGCCACGGCCTCTTGGTCCTCTGGGTAAGTTCATGTACTAAAATGGAAAGAGATTATATATATAATAAAGTATTGTCAAACCTTACGATTTGCCTATTGAAGCTCCTGAGTTGCCTCAGAACAAGCAGCCTCTGCTGCTGTAGAGCACCTATGGCTACAGGTGCATGAGGTGGTGGAGCACCTCCAAAACCACCAGCCAATGGTTGTGGTGGTGGACCTCCACCACCACCAGCAACTGGTGGTGATTGAGGACCTCCAAGACCACCTGCAACTGGCGGTGGTGGTGGTGGAGGACCTCCATGCCCGCCGGCTACAACCGGTGTGACTGGTGGTGGTGGTGGTGGAGGAGGATCATGACCACCAGCAACATGTCCTGGTGGTGGTGGTGGAGGACCTCCATGACCTCCACCGGCTGCAACTGGTGGTAGTAGTGGAGGAGGACCTCCATGACCATCAATTACTGGTGCAGTAACATCCATATTCCTACAAAAAGAGAAATGAGGTAGCTATAGCTACAAGTTTTCAAACTAACTTTATACAAAAATAAACTTTCCTGAAAGAGAGAGAGAATGAGAGAGTGAGAGGCTGAGAGGGAAGATATTAGAGAGAGCGGATTTAAATTTGTAATGAGAAAAAAATTAAGGAACTTAAATAGGTTTTGATGTCTCAGTAATGAATAATAATTAGTGTAGTTATAACTAATAATTAATGATTCAAATTTTTAAAATTGTAATTATAAAATTGTTTTTATGGTTCTTATGGCTTTTATTTCAAAAATTCTTTTCTTCCAATAATGAACTAATGAACATTTAAACCTATAAATGAATGTCAAATTTATTATTATCAATAAAATGAATTATTAATAATTAATAAATACAATTTTATGAAAAGGATGGAAACAAGTAAATAAAAAAAAATTCTATTAAATAAGACAAAGTAGGGTTGTCAAAAAAATGAAAGAAACAAGGGGTTGAGTTCAACCATAATAATAATAATAGTTCAATTAATAATAATAAACGTTAATTAATAAAAAATAATAATTCATAAAAATAGTACAAAGATTTCAAAACCCTACTTTGCAGAATTTTATGAATGAGTATTGTTTCCTTTAAAATGAATAAATTTAATGAAAGAATGATAACCAAACTGCTTAGTTCTGCCTACACAACTGTGGCGAGTCCAATTACAATTCTTATACATTAATCTTTTAATTTTTAGATATTGTACTGAATCACAAACATTAAAAAATGCAAAAGCCAAATAATTATCTATAATTTAGATGTTTTAATTGTAATGACAGTAATTTATTCAATCAATACTAGCTGAAAAGTTTAATTTATACTTAACTTACATCATAGAAATGTAGTAGAGCAATCAATAGGTACAAAGGCATAATTATTATTGAAATTATTTCTTCCTATTATCATTTTCTGCAAAGTAAGGTTTGAAATCTTTGTACTATTTTTATGAATTATTATTTTTATTAATTAACGTTTATTATTATTAATTGAACTATTATTATTATTGTGGTTGAACTCAACCCCCTTGTTTCTTTTATTTTTTGACAACCCTACATTTTATTAATAGAAATTTTTTTAATTAACTTGTACATTAACATATCACATAACCACCTTTAGAACAGAAGTATAAAGTGAAACAATTGATGGCCATCTACTTTGCCTAAAATGGAAAGATAAAAGGGAAGTCAATCTGATATCTACTTTCCATGGCACAGAAATGATAGACAAGAAAAGGAGAAAGGACGTAGCAGGTACTGAAATCATTAAGGCAAGAGTAGTGGAAGAATACAACCAATGGATGAATGGTGTTGATCGATCTGACCAAATGGTACTATATTATGGATATGGGAATAGGTAAATCAACAAGAAATTATTACAGTAACATTTATTTATTATTAGAGCGATAAAATGGTGGAAAAAAATTTTCTACCACTGACTAAATCTCTCTTTGGTAAATGCTAATATCCTGTACAATGGGGATTCAGTGAAACCAATGAATCACAAGGATTTCAGGATAGCTGTAGCAAAAGGATTATTACAGGGGCACATATCTATATCCCAGCAAAGAGTCACACTTAGTCACTTACCAACACGGCTTACCGGAATGTGCTTCTTAGAACTGATTCCAAAGAAGACACAATATGCTGGTCTTCATCAATGTGTTGTATGTAGCTCTAAAGGCAAAAGAAGCCAAACAAGATATTGATGCAAATATTGCCTAGTAGCACTTCATGTAGTAGAGTGCTTTGAAAGTTACCACACAAAACTAGATTATTCAAAGTAACTATAGTGTAAACTATCTATGTATAATCTACTTAAAATGCTATACAGGTAATAGGTTAAGAATTAAAAAATCCAGCAGCCAGGATCATAGACAGACAGATACCCCCAGTTTGGCAGATTCAATGTTGAAAGTAGCACCAATAAGAAGTAGTTTGAAAGCATATTTGAAGATTGATATAGATGATCTTGCTAACTTAGTGCAATATGTAGTGACATTTAGTTTGTGCACTACATAGGGTTGCAAGCAAATTGGGAAAGCCATGAGTACTTCAACAACTGCTGTTTTGGGAGGACTCACTCTTTTTCTGAGTCATTCTACAGTTTCAACGGAAAAAATGATAAGACTGCACCAGTGATTTTTTGGGTATCTGTTGGTATGCCTACCGGTAGTGGGATGTCAGCCTTGATTAAACTGTTGACTTGTATTGTGGCTGACACCTGTCATAAATTAAAATTGATAGAAATAAGCAATGAATCTTCGACAATGGATGAAGCTTTGTTCAAAAAATGAGTGCTATGATGGCAGAAACTGATGGCAGGCTATCACGAGTCTATGACAAGCTCACTACATTCCCCAAGCAAATCAATCTTTTCAAAGGAAAAGGCATATCTGAATCTCATAATTTTGCCTTGTTTTTGCAATTATAAAATGGATTTGGATAGTCAAGGAAAACAGGTAATGTCATAATTTGTCACAATTATAAGTGTCAGTTGCACCTTATGTAACAACACTACCTCAACACCCAACTTGTCACACTCCTTGCTAGTAACATGTTCATTATTAGTACACAAAGACTACTTCATATCTAATTATAATCAATAATGCTATGGAAGTGCAAGGTGAGTGCTTCGTTCGCTGCTGTAAATGTTAAAAAGTGAAACTGTTGCGCTGGAAAACTTTCTCGGTATTGTCATTAGTCCAACAAACAACAGCGTAATGATTTAAAATAGTGGTTACTTTGCTTGTACTTCTTAATGCAACCATCTGTCAACATACATGAACTAATTTGATTCTGTATTAACTTTTCTTTGTAATGCTAATTTTTTTATGGAATGTACTTCACCTACAGTAGGTGCAATCGCACAGCAATGTGTTGCAATGCCACTTTTTGAACAAGCAAGTACTGACTAAGGGCTCACTCAACACTGCCTATCGATTATTTCTGAACCTTCATTTAGTGATGAGACAACTCTTGAACCTGTTGACAGGAATTTTAAAATGACACTGGTAAGTTTTGGTGTTTTAAAATAGGAGAGCTAAAAACAACCAATCTCCCAACAATTATGCAAAAGCCAACTTATCTGAAAAATATTCTCATTTTTTGTATGGTTGTCCTCTGACTGCAACTGGCTCCTTATTTTTGGTCAATTAATCTTTCTGCTATTGGTTAACCTATATTACTTATGTGTGTTGAGATAACAACAAAGACATAGCCTGTACAACATGAGTCATTTAACATTTTATTTGTTTTAGTAAATTTATTCGCTCAGTTATTGAAGAACTAGAGTAATACATGTTGAAATCTACAGAAAAGGTTGGAATCTACAGAAAAAGTGCCTATTATTTGTTAAAAAGGTCAATTGCATCCAAGGCCAGTAAAAAAGTATGTGAGGCCATTATGATTTTTTGATAGGCCTGTTAAGGAAGCAAAAGGGTCATATATTACGTGTCTGCTGTATACAACATGCTTTTCACCTTTGATTCTGGAGAAGGAATTGAATGTGACATAAGTGAAGCGCAAGCTGCAATAAGCTTTACTAGCATTTGAGACACACTATGAGAAAACGAGGCTATCTGCGAGATTTTGGCAAAATCAGTTTTTGGTACTCACAGATAGAGAAAAAAAATCCTTTCCACCAGTATCCCGTTTATGACAGTGTGCAATAAAATTTGAAAGTTAGAGACGCTGCTTAGAAGATTGCTCTGGAATACAAATACAGAGTATTTTAAGTTATTTTCAACGTTTCCGTGTCATGCCCTTTTACGTAGTAAATGAAACCATGCCCACCATGTAAAACCACACCCAAATCAAGTAATAAAGGAAGAATGAAAAAAGATGCACTTTATCTTGCTTTTGACAGCATTGCAACTATCTTTTCTAGTATAATGGACATCTCAAGAGTTGTGTAAAGCCCTGCCATTCATGGTGACTTTCAAATACTAGTAAGTTTTTATTAGCAATTTATAGTGTTAATATTACGTCTTCTAGTGTTGAAAGTCATTTTTATGGACTATTTAAACACGAATCATACACATTTTTCAAATCCAGCCATCACTTCTCTTTGAGTTTATAGGTAATAAATGTATATTAATTTTTTTAGAAGAATAATTCTGTTCTATACAAATAGTTGCAGTATCCTATGAAAGATATGTTGTTATTGTTATGCTTAACTGTGTTTCTTTCACTTACTGTTGTAGCAGGGCCTCCTCCTCTTTGGCCCCTTTTTCCTTACTGGCGTCTTCCTTGGCCACCTCCACTTTTTTGGCCACCTTTTCCTTCTTCTCTCCCACCACCTCGTACCTCTTTCCCTTTACCCCTATGTTGCCTCCTCTTCTAACAAAAGAAAAAGAAAAAGTTATTATTATTTACACTAATGCCCTATTGTTACTTTGAATTTCTTTCCCTTCTCTAACCTGTCTCCCCTCCCATGCCTGTGTCTTCTCCCGTCTCTGTTTCTTCTGTCCCCCATGTTTCGCTTCCTGCCCGTTTCTTCCCCACCATCACTGTCCTTTATTTCTCCTCTATTCCTCCTTCCTTCTTCTATTAGTTCTATCTGTCCTTATTTACAATGGCATTAAGTCTTTAATTTACACTTAAATTTTGTTTACTTTAAGAGCTGGCCAAAACTGTTCCAAGTCTTTCAGTTAATAAGTGTGAAATGAAACCACAAGTAATTCCACTATTATTTGATTACCTAAGGGCCTTCTTTCTTTTTGACTAATGTTTGTAATTAAAACTAACCGAAATACAATGCAAAGTTACCTTTTAGTACAATGGTCCTTCTTACATCTGCTTGACAGCAAAAAGTATTAGATTGCAATGATAAAAGTAAGCTTACTTAAGCCGTTTCATTGATTTAAGAACAGTGTCATGTATAGTTGTACGCTTCACCTTTCAATCTTACAATTCTCCTTAGTACTGTCTCCTCTCTCCACTTTGTCTGTATCCCCTTTCTCCTCTGTCCTTTCCTGTGCCTCCTTTCTTGTCTTTGTCCCAGACTTTTTCTGCTATAACTAAAGTTATTTTTTGCTTCTTAATGTACAACACAAGCATACAAACCATTTAATAAGTTCATTTACAAAAATAAAAGGCATTATAGTTATCACAATAAGAGCATAAAATATTTTAAAAAAAGATTAATTAGGATTCCAAACGGCTAACAAAAATAAGAATTGAAAATCCAACTCGTGACACAACTTCTACTCTACATTGTACTTTCAATGTTATTATGTAAAAATTATGGATCACCTTGCATTGTAGAGTAAAATTTGCGTCACAAGTAGGATTCTTCCTTGGCTGTTCGGAATCCTACTTAATTAAAAAAAATTTTTTATGCTCTTCTTTGTGTTAATTTTTTTATTATATTTATAATATTTCTTTAGTTGCCATTGTAGTGCTTGTTAATTTTACACAAACAATAATTTTCTTTATTATTATTATCATTGTCATGACTTTACATCATTTATGAGAGACAGCATTGAATAGACATGCTGAAGTATCAGTATCCTGATGACAAGTGATATTAATACTAGTCTCGACACAAGTCCTTGTTCAATAAGCTGTCAGCTGAAAGTGTTCATCTTCCCTGCAATGTTGCAGCAGAATGCAGCTATTCCTGTTCTTCCAAGCTGTTGTCATTTAAATTATCATTGCATATCATACATTAATAAACACATGCTTCTTTTATTAACAAAATGGTGGCATGCAGCTAAGATGGCTCTATCTAGCAGTCACAGTATCACTTTTTCTTTATGATCTAATGGGACAGGACCTGCACATTGACTGTTGAAGTAGATTTGTGCAAGAATTATCCTTGTAGCACCAACTGATACTGAGATACACACCGACAACTGGATTGACAGGACAAATGACTTGATGATGATGAAGATGAAAAAAGGTGGCTGAACAAAACGGCAGGTTCTCCGAATTTTGGCTTTTCTCCTAGACAAGGTCTAGAGCCATGCTATGGGTACCAATGGAGTCCTCTGGTCAAGATAAGGTCCTCTATAAAGTCTGGTCAGCATAGGAGCTCGTTTTCCAGTATAGCAAGTATGCAGAAGTCATGGGAGCCATTTTTTTGGGGGTGAATCCTACTCAGTAACGCTACTGCATTACTGATACGGTTACACATTCCTAACTTACCATCAGATAGATGGAACTCAAGAGGACATCCTCTATTGGGGCAGCCATTACTTTTTGATTTTTAACTTACAGTTTCAGGTGTCTTGTTTTATATCCTAAAGGTCATGTCGACACTTGGTGTTCTTTGATTGGCTTTCACTGACGCAATGACTTCTATTTCGGCATTCTTCTCCCACACATTTTTATTAGTCCTCTCACCTGTAAAAGTAAACGAATCACCTGCATGATAACTTTGTGACTAACTTTCTCTCGGCCTTCTCTTTTGAGTTAGTAAAATTTAAACAAAATTGAGTGTTTGTGTTTATGTTGACGTCCAATGCACATACTAGTTCCACATCTTTGTTTTCAAAAAGGGGATCCATAGTTTGTATGTCATAGCATTACAAAACAAGTTCGTCTCCTTTAGGGGATCAATAGTTTGAATATTATGGCATTCAAACTAGTTTCACTTCTGTTTCAGGGGATCAATAGTTTGAATGTTTGGAATTCAAACTAGTTCCAATTCTGTTTGAGAGCATCAATAATCTGTTTGTTGTAAACAAACTAGTTCCTCTCTTGTTGAAAGGGGATCAATAGTATTTGCATTACACAAACTTATTTCTGTTATTCACTTACTGATCGCATCGACAAGTTCTTCTACTATGACCAAATTGACCACAATTACTACATTTTTTTTCTGTTGCTGGTGGTTCTAGAGATTGCCTAGGAGAATGTGGTACTTTGATCTCCATTGGTGGATTATCTACACCTGGAGTTGATTGTCGAGTTGATCCTGTTGGTCGAGGTGCATCAGGAAGTGGGTAAGTTATATCTTTACATTTGTATCTGCAAAGCGATCATATCTTTTTGTAAAGGTACCATTTTTGTTCACTTGACATACCCTTTGGTGGTAGTACATTAGGTAGTTCATCTTGTATTATTTGAGCATCCTCTTTCAGAATATTAAATGTGACCATAATTGACAAAAGGTACCTTATGGCGGGTAGTGAAATTTGTCTTTCTAGCCTAAGAAATCCAACTTCCTGAGCCCCAGTTATCATAAAATTACTCCACAGGATGCAAAAAGTTACCATGAAACTTTTAGAAACAATTATTGTCTAACAAAGCACTCACAGGTTGATATTTTCCATTATAACTATCAATTTTAAAATCCGCCATAAGGGCCCTTTTGTCAATTATGGTCACAAATTGTGTGACAGGGCCATCCACAACATGTCTGGCTGCAACTAAACCAGGTGAAGTTGCATTTACAGCAAAGTGTTGATTGCTTTTGATGCCTTTTATTTTCTTAAATAATATAGCAAAGAAACTTAACAAGTCAAATGTTTCTACAATGAGTTCACCATTGCTACTTCCTACAGGTTGGGCTTTGTTTACAGAAAATGATTGTTCTACAACTTTGACGAAGTCATTCACCTCTGCTTTACCGGACTTTTGCTTTATAAGTCAAAAGCACCAGTCTGGAGAAAATTTTGTGTCTAACAGGCAGAAAGGAAATCAAAATGGACACATCAAGTCTTGTCATGACTCTCCATAACAGGTACTAAAGGTAAACGTAAAAAGAATTATATTTAAAGTAGTACATTATTGTGCATGCGTTATACTCACTTAAATAACTTATTAATTTTTTTATTTGTCCTCTGCAATTGTCAGCATTGAAATGGATATTCACTGAATCAAGGCCATGGTTCTTCAAACAAAAATGTACCATGCTTATGACAGGATTGGCCCCTTTACCAGTGTCAAATCATTTGTCAATCTAACCTGCTGAGGGATAGCTTTACAGCACAGTACAAAGATACCACAATTCCTGAGAGTAAGAAAGTAAATTGGACCTGCTTGCAGTGGACTTGAAGGATAGCGAACCTTAGAAAAGTGAGTAAGCTAGATAGAAACACATTAACATCATAAAATGTTACCTGTAGAGTATAATCCAAGCTATTATGTGCTACAATATTTGGCATAGCATGTGACCTTGTCAGTGGAGGATTGTAATTGTCTAAGGCCTCAGTATGCAGCCCCTTTAACCCTTTCACGGTCAATACTGCATTAATGCGTCTGGGGTGGGTCTTTGAAAGTGACAGTAATGCATTAATGCATTGAGATGCATACTGCTGCTTAAAACTATTTATGAAATAGTCTGCTGCCGAAAGTAATAGTATTGTAGGCTATAGCAAACCTTCTCTTTCTTTACTTTTAAGTTATAAGCTGGTAGCTAGTTGTTTTGCTGTGTTACAGATGAAGAAACGATCGTCATCATTTATGACTGCTAAAAAGGCCTGCTATCTCACTCACACTTGATACGCTCAAAGAATAGCCAGCATATGTTTTGTCCATGATGTGTGAAGAGTCCAAAAAGCTATTACAAGTAGCTATAAGGTTTATGAAGCACCTAGAAAAAGAAGAAACTGTTCTACCTTTCTTCCGCTGTACAAACCAATGGAGAAATAAAATGGGCGTAGTCTCGAAGTAACTGAAAGACGGAGTGCGTTTCTTCCCATATCTTGCTTGCTTTCGGGAGAACAAGCTTAAAACTTATGTGATATCTAAAATAGAACCTACAGGAGACATTTATGACGTTAAGATGATACGTTAATGTTTTGAAGCCTTTCTTTGGCACTTTGGTCAGTGGGCGTAGTCTCCAGGCTGTTCTAGTAGGCTCTTTTTCTAGTCTTGTTTCTTGACTTTTGAAGAATAGAAAGCTACATATTAGTTGCAACATATTGTGTACAGACATGCTTTAGTATGAATTAGCACAATTACAAATTATTTGTTTATTCATGTTTGTAACAAGAGTTATAAAATACTGTTCTGCATTTTGACCAAAAGTTAACATGTACTATAAAGCTTAGCAATAGAACAGGCACTTCAAGTGTCCCTTTTTTCCATCAGAAAATATACTTATTATGTATGCTTGTACTGTTCTTATAATTGCAACTGCACTTGCAGCTTTCTTAACGTCTGACCATGAGATGATTTATCTATTTTTAACCCCAACCACGAAAGGGTTATTAATAATAAATGTGCCTCTTTTAATACATCATTATAGGTACTCCCTTTCCTTTTTAATGAGACTTCTATGATCTAGTGCCTTTTGCATTGCCTGAGAATGCCTGAGAATGATAAGTATAATACTTCTGTTATTACAGTACTAACTTACCTCAGTTATTCTTTCATCTGATTGCATGTTAGCACTCATTATAATCAGTCCACTTATCTCTTTACAAGTTGTACACAAGTCAGACATAAGCTTCATTTTTTTAATATAAGGCATGTAGCGTCGCCACAACATGTTGAATGTTGCTTCAGCACATGCTTGGACATGAAGCCATTCACATGATTCCGCATACTCTAAGTATACCTGCCTTTCAGATGTACTGCATGGTTAAAACTTCTTATTCTCACAACTTTTCATTCCAGTTATTCTCAAGGAAGACTGATTCCATGGGCTTCAGTGTAAATTCTGATGAACATAAGAACCCTGAGAATATCATCATAAGTCAAAGCGTGGTTTCGTGTCTTTCCATGAACTCTATTAAAATTAAGTACATAACATTTGTTTAATTGTAAGTCTCATACCTTGGTATTAATCCATTCATTTTGTAGATTTTTATGATTTCCTCAAACCTGCTTTTGCCACATCCATGTAGCTTCAAAAATGATACTCTACGCATCTAGTTGAAAAATACAATTAATTTTGTGTTGTCACTCATAAATACAAATGTTATGACCTTGATGCACGAACGTAAAAAATTGCCTCTGTCTGTCTCCTGTGGTTGCCAGTCGACAATCAAAGAAATAATGAAAAGATTTCTTCTCAAGGGTACTAGTAGAATGTTGGAACATGTTGCTACTTCCACTCCTATTAGGATTTGTTTGGTAAGAAATGCATGAATTTTGACAGTTTTAACTTCTGTTGATCTGCCAAGAATCAGAACATTCATTGTAGAGCTGAAACGGATGGGGCATTTCGCTATCTGGATATCCTGTTTGCCATTAATAAAAGTTAATTAGTTGGTGACTGCAGACATCAGAAAAGCAGTTTCTTTTCCCCAGGATGCTATTCTTGTTGGACTCGCGACGCTTGCAGAGGCTGGTAATAAGCAGTTGCGTTGTCATTCTGTCCACACAGTTTATATAATTGATTTGTAAAAATATATCTTTTTGTCTGAGCAGTCTAGTGCTTATTTGTTCTTCTAGCAACAGATGAAGTTGCTTTCTTTCATCTAGTTATGCTCTTGTAGCATCCCGTGGCACGAAAACCTGTGAACTGCTAAACCAGGGGACATTTCTCCAAATGAGAACTTGTGTTTTGCTCTACAGGCCCGAGATTTGCTTTAGAGGTAGAAAATCCCATCTAACAAAAAACTAAAGTAACGATTTTGTCTCAACTTTTTTTTGTGACTTACAGTTGCTCAAAGTTTGTGATTTAGCCTTTTTGAGAATTTTTCAGGCGGAACTAGGGAATGCAAGATTAACCAAACTCTCTCAGTTTCTTTTAAATGTCTAGAAAAATTTTTGTGCCAACTCTTTCTTTGAATAGAGCTTCAGTTGCTAAAATAAATTTCAGCTTTTCTTTTTTCTCCTACCCATGTGCCATGATTTAGGTAGTTGTTGACCACACCCATAGCTTATTTTAATTATCTTATTTATGCAGTCAATAATAATTTTTTTTCAAATTGCTTAAAATACAACAGTACAAGTGACATACATTATTCAGGTAAATTCCTGCAGGTGAGTCCATTGTACCAGTGCTACATATATTTCAGGTAGTTAAGAAGCTTAAAAAAATTAAGAGGCTGAGAAAGTTTGTACCTTCAAGAACCTACTCCTTTATTGCAAGTCATTACCAGACGCAAATGCATTAATTAATTATAAATTCTAGTTAATAAGTTGAATTATCCTATTTGCCAAAAAAAACATCAACAATCCCGAGCACCTGCTTGCTTTTGCATTTTCTTTATCTTCAATCATGGATTTTTGTCATGGATGGGTACAAAGTATGTTACACGAATACGGGTCAATGCATGCACACTTGGATAAACGCAATCTTAAATTTGAACTTGGTTATCAGTTTGTCTTCTATTTGAAGCTACAGTGGTTAGTAAGATCATGGATTATCTGTCTGCCATTTTTAATATTTGTTTCCCATGATGCCATCTTTTCAAAATCCCTTGTACTTAGCTATATCTTAGTACCAGGAATTTGCTGAAGTAGTTGTGCGAAAGTAATGTGACAATGATGCAAAAGTCCTACATTAAGTAATCCTGCCTTGTCTAGAACTGAAGGGCATCAGGACATTATTAGTCTTTTATAGTCAGCCATTTTTAAATAGATACTTTCTCAGGCTCAGATGAAACACTATCGGACTCGATAATTAAATTTGGTTTTCAGGCAGAGGCTCATCAGCCCTAAGTGTACTTTTTGTTGGAGCAGATTCAATTTCTGTAGCAACTGCAAAGCATACTGTGATTTTGGGACGTGTTTCCATAACTTTTTACCTTTTCCATGTCCTCTGCTGTTCCATTAAAAGTTAAGAAACATGGAACCTTCAATTCTAAATCAGTTGAATATCTGCTGTTACCAGTTAAGACAAACGCAATAGTACCTCATCTGAAAAAATACTGCATACTAAAACCTTTCTAGACACATGGTTCACTGTCACCCTATCACTTATATGGATCATTAATATTGTCGGGTTCAGCGTTGCAAGCAAGACTCTCGTAGAAAAAGAGAAAGACATAATGCATCGTTTATCAGAAGATTAAGCACATGTCAACTTAATTACATGTACACCCATGTGCTAACCACACCCTTTCGTGTCCCCACAATATAATTTTTATTTTACTGCAGCAACAACTTGAAGTTTTTTTCACAAATAACTTTTTCAGGCTCACTTGTGAAACTTAATTCCTGGGAAATATTTCCTGTATACAGTGACCTTGTAAAATATTACTTTGCTGGTCATTGAAAGTATCGTTCAGAATAGTGAATACCCGTTTGGCTGCCCCTGAAGTACCACCAAAACCATTTTTGCTGCTGCTGCCAAAGCAGGTAGATCCTTTTCATGACCTTTTCACCACTCAATAAAATCAAATGTGACATCAGAAACACCTTTACCTAGAGCTATTGTAATTTTTGCAGCACTAAACTTCCCTACAGGGCAGTAGACATAAATAGATCAAAAGCAGCCCCTCCTAATAACAAGATATCAATATGGAGTCTGGCAGGCATTATGGTTATTCTCTATTGAGTTTGCTCCAAAATTTTCACTAAGTTTCTAAGAGAACTCTAGTCATCCTACTACTTTATATCAGAGTCTACATAATTCACATCAGCTTACTTAGGTGACAGAAGCTGTGCAACCATTGTACACTTGCAGCACTACTTCCCTACATGGCAGTAGACATCATTAGATCAAAAGCAGCCCCTCCCAATAACAAGATATCAATATGGATTCTGGCAGTCATTATGGTTATTCTCTATTGAGTTTGCTCTATAATTTTCACTAAGTTTCTAACAGAACTTTAATTATCCTACTACTTTATATCAGTCTACATTATTCACTTCAGCTTACTTAGGTGACAGAATCTGTGCAACCATTGTACACTTGCAGCACTACTTCCCTACATGGCAGTAGACATAATTAGATCAAAAGCAGCCCCTCGCAATAACAAGATATCAATATGGAGTCTGGCAGGCATTATGATTATTCTCTATTAAGTTTGCTCTATAATTTTCACTAAGTTTCTAACAGAACTTTACTCATCCTACCACTTTATATCAGAGTCTATATAATTTACTTCAGCTTACACAGGTGACAGAAGCTGTGCAACCATTGTACACTTGCAGTAATGTTAGCATCATTAACCTCAAAGAGAAGATTGATTTTGTAGTGTGGATATGGCATAATGTGCTTGTTGTATCCAATCTCCAAGTACACTAAAGGCGAGACTTCAAGAACCATTCCCTAATGATGTGCCAAAAGAAGTTGACTTTCGTTCCAGGTAAATTCATGGCAACAGTAAGCAATCTATTATTGAGGAGAATGACTCAAAGACCATGTACAAGTTCTTTTCTTCTGACTCTACTATAACAGGTTAGTGTGATGCTTTTGTACTTGATGTAGCCCAAGCAATCTTCAAAAAAGAGGAAGTGTGACAGTGACTCATTCAATGATAAAATATTTACAAATCAGAAATGGTTACACATCCTGAGATAACTAGTGCAAAGTTAAAATTATGGGCGAAGTTACTTAAACGCCAAGCATATCTTGAAGATTTTAAGTTGTCAAGGGTAATGGCGTACTTTTGGATGAAAAGTGTGTAGATAAGAAAAATACTCTGCTTTCATCTCTTTGTCTCTTAATTAGACAAACCGTTTCCTAATACTTAATCAATTCACAGTCTACATTTATCAATTCAGCAAGTTGTTTCATTCATTTCAATTAATTTACGAATAATAATTAATAAGAATAACATCAACTAAAGCAGCATAATTACACATACACATAACCAGCATGCCTAATCCAATTCATATATATACTATGTCCAAACTGAGTTTGGACTAAGAAAAACTGGAATAACTTTTTATAGGAATTTGAAATAAGGATGAGAATTTTACAGGTACTTAGTCGCCAAATGCTGCTTCAGGATCTCAGGTCTTGGGTCTCCTAGCCATTGGAAAGCCTGACAACCGAGTTCTGCCTGTAAACCCATTGGCATACAAAGCTAAACGCAATGATGTTTTATGATGTCACAGTTTACATTAGCACATGTGGTTGAGCGCCTGAACTGATAATTCTTCTTTTAAAAGCTAACAGCAAGATTTTCTGATAATGATGGCCTTTGTGAAGACTAGTTGACTTCAGTAGCTATTGTACTGCTTATCAGGAAGAGCAAGATATTATGTGAGTGAAACAAGATTGCCAAAATATCAGCCATGTCTCTATGAATATCATTATGATACATCGTTATTGACGCAGCTACAATTTTCAAAAACCAGCTGCTGCCACTTCCAGTACATACTCAGTTGCGACATAGTATATTAGAGTATAAAGGGATTGGAAACTGCTTGGGAAGCCTGTAGAAACCAATGGAGGGTGAAGTCATCAGTTCCCACATCCCAGTTTGTGCTTAGCAATGGGACAGGTCCAATTTTCTCTGTTCATAACTTAGTCCCAGTTGTAGCAAAAAATCAACAATAATATGCATAAATTACCATATAACTTTATTTATAAATCCAAATTTCATACTTACTTAAAAGTAATAAACTTTTTCATTTAATACTGACAGCAGGTGTGAAGTGCGACCTCTTTTCTAATGTTCTGTACCTTTTACTAAAATGTGACCATAATTGACAAAAGGTACCTTATGGCGGGTATATAGTGAAATTTGTCTTTATAGCCAAAAAATCTAACTTTCTGACCTCCATTTATCATACAATTACTTCACATGATGCAAAAAGTTACTATGTAACTTTTAGAAACAATGGTTGTCCAACAGAGCTTACATAGGTTGATATTTTTCATTATCATGATGATTTTGAAAATCCACCATAAGGTACCTTTTGTCAATTATGGTCACAAATGTCTCTTCTTTTACAACAAATTAGCCAGTATAGAACAATCAAGCACATTGAGTTTCATTAAACTTTTGGAGCGCCATTAAGGACAAAAATAATATAAAATAAATGATATCCCTTCCTTGATTCAGTAGTATTTGTTACAGTACCATTATATTACCACTATATCTTTCACATGGCTTCTTTTACACCATAATCATTTGTAAAACTTTGAACTAACTGAGTGATCGTGAAGTTACACCTAGAAGTGGAGCTACAGGTAATGATGCTGAGCATTGTGCAGCTGCTGATGTGCTATTTCTATGAGATTAAATGGAGGAAAGCATTGTGAGAATAGCTTCATTGGAAGTTGAAGGGGGCGTGTATTATGGAGAAGAGCTTCTGGAGGCACAGATACTTTTGCAAGATGTTCTTATAGTCTCAGATCAGCTTGCCATAGAAGATTGTTAAACTTTATTAATGGCAGTTGTTGAGGTTTATAATTGGATTAAACATCAAAGTAGGCAGTTTATTGTCAAAAGGGGTTGTCCACAAATTCATATTGATGAGAACCAACTGTCATTGTTGCTATCATTTGGCTTCTCTTCCGTTGATATTCCTAATATGCTAAAAGTTGCATGAAGAACTATCCATTAAAGAATCATTCAGTACAGAATAGAAGATTCGGCTTCATACTCATCTATATTTCATACTAAATTACATGATATTACAGCGGAGTTTGTCACACATATCCTAATGGAGGCCAGAGGACTTTTGAAGAATACTTACAAGAAAGGGGGCTTAACCATCAGTGTATAAGGATTAGGGAAGCTCTATAACAAGTTGTTCCAAGTGGTGTTAAACAGCGTCTGAGGAAAGCATTACATAGGAGACAGTATTCTGTTCCAACGCCCAACAGCTTGTGCTGTATTGATAGATACCACAAATTAGTTCAGTGGTGGATGGTAATCTATGGTGGCATGTTGGCTTGTCAAGACTTCCAGTCTACTGAAATATTTCCTCCAATAATTCATCTGCAACTGTTCTTTTGTGTTTTCTTCAAGCAGTTACTGCATATGGTCTTTCGTCTAGAGTGTAATGTGATAGAGGTAGGCAGAATGTACAGGTATCCGAGTACATGCTTACCCATCCTTTGAAGTGACCTAATCGTGGGAGTTGTGTTACTGGCAGAAGTGTCCACAACCAGTGGATTGAGAGGCTCTGCATAGATGTGTTTGAAGGTTGTGTATCTCTATTTCATTATCTTTTATAAGGATTTGATGATGAGGGATTGCTTGATCCTTATAGTGACATTGATAGAACTGCTGTTTACCACGTATTTTTGTCATGGATACAAAGAAAATTGGATACATTTCGCGAAGCTTATAGTCATCCCAGGATCAGAGGTCAAAGTAATCTTAGTCGTTACCAGTTATGGATTCAGGGTATGGCCCTTTTAAGAAGAGATGAAGCAGCTGCAAGTGGTGCTATTCATGATGCCTTTAAAATTGATTGAAATGCTCCCATTGTTTCACAAGTACTAGAGGAAGTTAGGCGGTACCAGTTACTCGCTGCCCAATACAGGATGAAGAACAAGAAAAATTAAAGACATTAGTAAAGCCAATGGTGATTAGGGTGTTGTTTTATATGTTGCAGCAATGGAATATGTGTGAAATAACATAGGTGATTGATTTTAATTTAATATTATCTTTTCTATCCATCTCTCCGTTTAATTTTTAGTATGCTTTAGTTTGTTAATTGCCAGTATTTGTGTATTTTTAATTATTGATAATAGAAGTGATACAAAGAGAAATACATGTCCACAAAGGATTATCAACTATTATTAAGGACAAACACCAGTTTGATGAATCTTTTTATTAGCTTAGTCAAAATCCACCATGATTCAATATACCATTTATCATATCTTTTAAATGCTTACTCATCATCATGATACTTTGTGGGGATGTCAATTGTAGGGCACATGTAGATGCTGTGGGATGCATTAGACTACAAGTAAATCGCAAGCTTGCAGTGCATTTAAAATCCCAAGGCAGGTATTGTTTCAATGCCAGTAAAGAATGAAAAAATTTTTGTGAAACCAACATTACCTGCACATTTACGAAAGAATCACAATCAATGCATAATAAGTATAACCTGGCTTTCAGAGTTGGTTTCACAACTGTTTAGGAAATCAGTGAACAGTATTTACGTATCCTCTTCCTTCTGTCGTTAAGAACAAATAGCTGGAGAATAATAAAAATTTTCAAATAATTGCCGAAATTATTAATATTATGGACTTTCTAGCAGTGAGTTGAGTCTTGAAGTGAATAGAGGAGTAATATGTACTGGATCGTTACGTATTGCGTCTTTAATACCCAATAATAGATGAGCCATGAACCAGTTGATCTAACTCAGCTTTTTTGTCAAATCCTCTTAATTGCTGAGCTCAAGATTGTTGATAGGTTTATTCAAGCTTGCATCAATAATCAAGATGTTCCATGCAGATAGCTCTCAATGCATTGCTGTCTCCTACAGTATCAATCTAAATAAACAACAACTGAAAAATTAGCTTAACTAAACAAAAACATGTATACCTTATCAAAGAAAACTTAGGCTTCCAATTGCGGAACTTTGTCCTTACTAATAGTTATAGATGAAAGAGGAACATTACACAAAATTAATAATCATATGTTGACTTTCCTAGGAACAAAGAGCCACAGCCACCATGTAAGACCAATAAAGCCATTAATTGTCTAATCTAAGAAAGTTTTTTCCTGCCAAAAGTAATAGAAATTAAAATGACACTTATAGGAAATTACACATACATTAACCACTTACCAACCTTATTTAGAGCAGGATGCTCAACCTAAAGTATAGAATATTAAAGGGATGCCACCCTGCTTGTGGATAATGAGAAGGGTGTGGCGTTGCACATTGCTTCCCTGAACACGCCCCGCAAAGAGGGATACCCCTGCAAATTACCTCAAAGGCAATTAAGGGAGGCCCCGCCCAGGATAGTGGTTTCCAGGCCATTAAAACGGGGGCATAGCTAATCAACCCTAATGCGTGGTCAGCAGGGGACTTTGCGGGGGTGAAAAGGTAATGACACGCATCACATTGGGCAGGCCCAGTGAAGAGAACTGTGTCAGAGGGGGGAGGTGGGTAGAAAAGTACTTGAACTTAGAGAGCTCTGGCTTAAAAGGCAGGGTGCTGTGAATTGCTAAGAGTGATAGAGAGGCCTTCTTCCTAAATTCAATTGCTTGGCCACTACGATGAGCAGGAGAACACGTGCATTGTTCCAGCCTAAAACTGTGGCTTCAGTTGGGCTAGTAAACCCCGCTTAAACCTTGTCTAACCGGAAATTAACCACTGACCAACCTTATTTTGAGCAGGAGCTCGACCTAAAGTATAGAATATTAAAGTTATGCCACTCCTGCTCGTGGATAACAAGAAGGGTGTGGCATTGAGCGTGGCTTCCCTGAACACACCCCGCAAAAAGGGATATCCCTGCAAATTACCTCTAAGGCATTAAGGGAGGCCCCAGCAAGGGGAGTTGTTTTCACGCCATTAACACAGGGCCGTGCCTACTCCACCCCAAGGCAAGGTCAGCAGGGGACTTTGAGGGGTGAAAATGTGCCTAAACCACCACGCTCAAACTAGGAAATTCTCAAAACTCAAACTTCTTCAAAAGAAAAGTAAGTATAAGGAAAAAAAGGAATATAGACAGGCTCAAAAGTGAATAATTGACCTCATTGGCAAAAAAAGTGGTCTGTCTATTGAGAGCTGTGAGAACTGGGGCCGCTGGGGGTGGAGGCTGACCTTGCCAGGGAGGCTGAGACAGTGGTGAGGGATAATGGGGGCGTCTTGATGTAAGTCTGGTACACCTCTGACTACCATCTCCCTAATGCCTTGATTAGGTAGTCTGGGACTCCAGCTGGTGCAGCTGAGGTAGCTGCGCCTATTCTAAAGCTGTGCCCCAAGTACCGCCTTTGGTCAATTCCTCTGACTGCTAGAGTGTCCTTCAGGTGCTTCACGAAAACGTCCCTGGTTTGTGGTGACTGGTTTGGGAGGATTAGTAGCGGGCCCTGATTCAAGGAGGGGTGAACCCTGAGATATTTCAGGATGGCCCTTACTGGGAAAAGGCCCGCAGCCCCTGTCTTTTCTGGAAAGACTGTGGTTCCTGTCCTAAGGGGTCAGTCTTTGTGTGACCAAGAGATAACCTGATAATGCCCCGGTCTGAATGTGAGTCGATGGATGCCCGATTTTAGAATAGGTAGAGTGGCTTCCGGGCCTGCTACCGTCACTCCCCTAGCCTCAGGAAGCCAAAGAAGGCAATACACGCTGTTGGCCAAAGTAGAGCATTGAGAGGGAGTGGCGGGTCCGTAGGGCTGGCCCTGAAGACGCATGATATCGCAGGAAATGGGGAATCTCTTCAAAGTCCCTTGGGAGCTACTCAATTAGCACTTCACTCCTTTCGGCACGTATTGTAAGTAGCGCCACTGGTAACGGAGAAAGGACGTGGCTCTCGCTTCAATCTTCATGTGACGTAGGGCTGACAAGTAAGACGACACTGATCGGGCCGCGAGCCCCTGCCGTGAGAGGAACGAGGCAAAAAGGCATAGCGTGATCTGTTGTTGGGGAGGGGGCGGAGGTTAGCCCTTCGACAGAACTCCAGGTAGGGGTTCCTGGCTGAGCGATAAGATCGGTGGGAGGATGCTGCTAGACCTTCCTTGAACAGGGACCGAACAGTTGCGCCCAGAGGAGGGAGGTCAACCGCTGACATTGGTCCAAGAGGGGTGACAGCACGGCCGGGGAAACTGGGGAGGCTTGAGTGTGGGTTTGTGGATTTAGAGAAAGAAATAAGTCTAGCCTGTTGCGGGAAAGGCATCAGCAGATGCATTGAGTCTGTGTTTTGCCACGTGCAAGAAGCCATGTTTGGCTTCCCAAAAGAAGAGGCAGCGGAGGTGGGCGAGTGGTGAATGGTGAGCCAACCTAGAGTTGAGGGCACTCACTGCTGCAGTGTTGTCAGACACGAAAAGGACCCGCTTTCCCTTCCAGTGGTTGCCCCAAATTGCTGCAGCAATCACGATGGGGAGGAGTTCCTTGGCTGCTATATAAACCTCCGTCCACCAGGCCGGCCAAGCCACCTGGAACCATTCCCCAAAGCAGCGGATAGTGCCCCACAACCCCAGGAGCCTGAGGCGTCCGATACCACGTGACAATGGGGGCATAGGGCGGGAGGATGGAGACCCCATTCAAGACGCCACGAACAGATGCCACCACAGAATGTCTGCCCTGCAATTGGCATCCAAGCAAGTTAGTAGGTCCTTCAGTCGAGGGAGTTTCATGGCCTCTATCATAGACCTGACAAACAATCTGCCTGGGCTGACCACGGCTGCCGCATGGTTGAGGTAGCCTATCAGTTCCTGGAGCTCCCGTTTGGAGGCTGCACTTCTGCTCGTCCAGTGGGCCAGCTTTGCCTTCAGAGCTGTCAGTTTGGGCAAAGGGAGCAATAGGGACATGTTGACTGAGTTGATGTCAATGCCCAGAAATGTGAAGGTGGTGGCGAGGCCATGATGGAGGAAGGGGTGCCATGGAGGAAACCAGACACTGGGAAGGGAGGAGGATGCTTGGGCTGGCTGGACACTGCTTCTAGCTGTAGCAGCTGATCCATGTATGTGTATTTGCCTAATAAGGGGAAGTAAAGTGAGCTAGAAGCCAACGAACTGAATAGAGAGCGTAGCAGCTGTGTATGCTGAGGCAGCAGAGTAATCATAACTGTAGTCATGGGGCATGCCCTACCATTAAGTCTTCCCCTGCAACCGCTATTCATTACTGCTTTTTTTAATTTTTAACTTTATTATTTTTCATTTTAAACAAACAAAATTGGTTCTTTTGATTATTGTAGGGTACAAGACCTTGATCAGTCATGACTACAGTCCAGGGAGGAATTCTTCCTATGCTAAGGGAGAGTTTTTCATCTTGGCTGCCTGAGTCCCTGGCTGCTTGCAGTACACTGCTGAATGGTCCTGGCTCCCACATTTGCTGCATGTGTTCAAAACGGCAGCACGTATGAGTGCAGCGGCCACTATTGAACGTGCAACAAAGCTCGTTAGTCTGGGGCTGCCAGTATGGGTGTTGCCTTGTCGGGTTGGCTGGAGTCCCTGAATTGGGAGGCTGTTGGGGCTTTTAGGATACTGAGGCCAGGGCACATTCACTGGCCTTGTGGTCAGATTTGAAACACCATGGGCATAAATTATCTGCTGCTTGGGAGTGTATCACTGAGGTGGCCACGAGGGATGGTTCAACTTTAACCCAATGGAGAGGAATGCCAGCTGTTATTTGTTGGCGAAACCTCGAGTCATAGGTTCTCCAGCCATGGCCACCGTGTTTTCAGGCCAGTGGAATAATTTCTAGGCATAGGCCACGAGTTGTTTAGTGGGCTCATGATCTGCCCTAATGGCAATAAAAAACAAAAAGCAAAATACTCAGGTGAGAGGATCTGGGATGTCCGTCATGTGGGTTTGGGGAAAGATGCTGTGAGCTGAATAACGTAACTCATAGAGTCGGTCCAGGAGAGTACAGTTATCTACTAGCAGCTCTTTCAGGTCTACGTAGGTGCCGCCTTTGATCTTTTCTATTATCTTCCCTGGAATTGGGGAGAGACGTGGACAGAAAAACAGCAAATGACTTCAATGGTGGGCGTGGTTGCAGCAATAGCAAATTGAATGGGTTTATGTGGCCACCGCATGTTGTCCCACTGAACAGCGGTAGTGAGTTGGCTACAGAGCTAAGTGCCTTGGCTACCTCGGCAGAATCAAAAGGTTGAGAACAGAGGGGGGAAAGGGAAGGAGATGGGGGGACGGAAAGAAGGGTAGAGGAGGGAGGGAGATAGTAAGGAATGCAATTTGAAGGGCCTGGGTGCAATGGCTGGCCCTTAGCTGTCCGCTTGCTGCAGGGGGGGGGCGCACTTGGGGATTAAATGTGGCCTTCCACCATTCATAGGGAGGGGTAAGGCCTTTTAGCATGTTATGACATCCTAGCATGGGGAGGCATGGCCTTGCTCTAAGGCATCTTCCTGTGGTTTGGAAGCCAAGCCACAAGGTCAGTTGCACAAGAGTAAAATAAATCAATTACTAGAGAGTAGGTAACTCCTCTGCAAAGAACAGTAGCAACAAAGGGAGGCCTTCGCAGAGTGTCTTGCAAATAAACTCGAAAGCCTACTACGGTGGTGGTGTGTGCAAAATAGCATGTGAACATACCTGACAGGGGTAGCTCCAGTGGTGGGTCCCCAGAACCAGATGTTCGAGCCGTGGGGACAGTCGTAGAGCTCGCGGGGGCATTGTTGAGCCACGCCTGGACTGTCATAGTTATGATCCCTGCAAGCACACTGGCTCCAACTGGAGTCTCTGAGGCTGAGGTAGTTGGGAGGATGACCTCTGGCCTGTGTGTACCGGTCGGGTCAGTGCAAACACCAAGTGTCGGGTCAGTGTGAGTAGTGCTCCCATCCCCCGCTGGGTCTTCTGGGATGATTACGGGAGGGGTTGGGTCCACCATTTATTACAGCGTAACTACAATAGAGAAAGGCTTGAGACTAGAAATTGACGGAGTCACCAGAAGCTCAGATCAGAACAGAGTAATGGTGGGCGCAACAGTAAGTACTTGAACTTAAGGAGCTCTGGCTTGAAAGGTAGGGTGCTGTGAACTGCTAAAAGTGATAAAGAGGCCTTCTTTCTGAATTCGATTGCTTGGCCGCTACAATGAGCATCAGAAAATGTGCAGTGTTCCGGCCTAAAACTGCGGCTTCGGTTGGGCTGGTTAAGCCCGCCTAAACCTTGTCTAACCGGAAATGTAAAGCAACAGGATCATGCCTTAGCAGTTTATTTACACTATTTCCATCACAATATTGCTCAATATCTTTAGCCAATCAACGCTAAAATTCCTGACCAGGTCAACCTCCCTTTTCATTTAAGAACTCAACCTATTATACTTAAGCAGTTGCATTAATTTACTGTCACTTGATGGGATTCCAATAACAGAAGGATGAATGCTTCACATTTATTAATGCAACCCTTAGTACATGCCCTCTACTAACAGGAATAATTGTCACTGTATCAGTTAGTTGTTCAGCAGGGTTTGTCACAATGCTTTTCAGAGCGGGTACTGTTGTACTGCATGGTAAAGAACGCAGAACACATCAATGTTGAATATGAATAAAAGTAATAAACATGCAAGGTTTGATATTAAATTAAGGCAGAAATGCATTGAAAATGACCAAATACCAATGTCACAGTTTGAGCATGGTACAATACATTTTACACTCAAGACGTATTTAGTGACTAAGATCAGTGGTGACATTATTTTAAGCAAATCCTCTCTGACTTAAAATATACATGACAGTACACATTACAGGTGAAACTTGTTTGATTAGTGTTCTTTGCTGAGGTCTTGTATAATGAAGTACAATAAAAAATTGTACTGTAATAATTAGAAAATGCACATCATTTAACTGTACGTTTTAAATTCAAAGTCTATGTTAGTTCTTACATCTATAGCATGCGTCACCATAATGGATTTTATTCTACATACATCAGCTATCTATTGTAATAGAATGATTAATTATTAGTGATTATTGCATGTCATTATTGTTTAACCATAAACTAGTATATGCATTTTTGATTAATACACAGCTAGTTGCATAGACCTTGCAAATGCCAATTGGGTGGGCTGTTTGCTTAACAAGACCACACAATGCAAGACACACCTCAGTTTATACAGTCCCCCTGAAATTCATAATTGGTTTATGAAGTGACTTGCAAGGTCGGTGCAATTTGCTGTACCATTTGTGTTCATGTTATTTTGAATCTCTACTTCTCAGTATTACAATACAACATCCAACACTATCTTCACTACCTCATTCAGGTTTGTTACAAGTGACTGAAAGTAATCACATCTATTCAATATTTTCGAGAATGACTGTACATCCTCATCATCTTTAGGCAATTGAAAACTGCTCTTCTTCGGCTCAGAACTTCCAAAGTCACAATTATCATGAATATTAATCGTATGAACTTGCCTCTTATTAAATATAGGTACAGTAATGTGAAATAGTTTGCTTACTTCTTTTTTTAACAGTCTTGAGAATGCTGTTGAAGTAAATTCAGCTTGAAACTCTGATCACAATAAATGCACTAAACCTATTGTTAGTACGGTAGATATGCTCAGTATGTAACTGGCCACTTACAAAAATTCCACTGAATCATCTGTTGATACCATATCTTCAACAACTCATCTAGATTTTTCAGGAGAGGTCTAATGAAGATATTTCCATTGCAGAGCACTGATTTTAGGAACTGAGGTGACTTGGCAACCGATCTTGATTTAGGCTGAAGCTCCCAGCTTTGACTCATACCACAAAGTAAGTCAAAGCCCCCACAATTAAAGAGCTTTCGATAAGTTGAAGTGATAACAGACCAAAATTTATCTCGTGAGCATGAAGAGTCTGGTATAGTTACAGTTTTCGCTCCTAAACTAGCTTTAAGGTACAACTGGCTGAACGCACAATGTAGATTTCGGAACACAAATTGTTTTCTTTATACTTTTTCTACAATATATAATTTTTTCAATTTTTTTCTCAATAGTGAGATGCAATAAACTTTACTAAACTTTGTAAAATGGATGAAAACTGAGGTAAGAATTCTTGAACATGATGAGAATACTTTAATTTTTAGTATATAGCATTGTGTTTATAATATTATTTTCTTTTGATGTATGTTGCATCATTTGGCAAAAGTTTTTCAAGTTTTGCAGAATGGGCTACAATCTCTCAAAGTTTTGTTGACTTTCAAACATCAGTGTATCACAAAAGCATTTACTGCATACAAACTTGATTGAGTGTTTGCCTTCATTATGCCACGATTGCAAGCTTTAAAGCTTCGTAGAGCCTGCAATCACCAGATGAAACAGCTAAATAAACGATAGTCAGGAAATACATATTGGTGGCCATTTTTATTAATGGTTTGACTAATATGACGTCATAACTTAAGCCCACCATGCAATTAATTTTTCCTGCCAGTTTTATAATATACAGCGGTATCCAGGAATGACAAGATCAAAGATGGCGTATAAAGTATGAAAAGTTATGCAGGAATTTCTTTTAATATTTGAAGTTAAATGATCTATAACTTCTAAATAGTGCATAGTAAAAATTTAAAAATAGCACAAGTTGTACAACTTTTCTTTACTTTAAAAGGGCAGCAATTAAAAAAATATTAAAATTTCATCAAAAAGTACCTTAAAGGTGTTTCTTTATACGAAACAAGTTGGTACGTGAGTATCAAGTGAAATATTTAATTATTTTAAAAGAAGTATGAGAAGGCCCCTTCCTTTTTTTCTTCCACTTGTGTAAGGAGAAAAATCTCTTCTCTGCTCGTGAATTGCGATATTTCTTCTCTACTTGTCAAGGCGTCCTTTCTTCTCTGCTCTTCAATCACATCCTTTCTTCTTTCCTCATCGAAATGCTGCCTGACAGACCTTAAAGAATGAAGGGCATGGCTTTAAGCTTGACACTGATTAGTACAACCCTCGGAATGAAAATCAGAGTTGGAACGACCGTAAAAGAAAGCATATATAACAGCTATTATGATATTAACAACACATGAATAATTCCCTTTCACGCTTAGCTCACTAAAGAGGACTTATAATTTTGTAAATCCTGGAGAGGGAAGCCATAATTTCAACATGAATGGATTATACGAATAAAGTGAGAACAAATGATAGAAGTGATAATAAATGATACAAGTGACAACACAAAATACAAGTGAGAATAAATGATACAAGTGAGAATAGTTTATCAAGCAATCAGTTATAATTGATATAAACTAAAATTGTGCTCACTGCCTATTTTGACTTTCTTCAACTCTATGTCAGTCTCATGAGAGACTGGAGGTCTCAGGTGTAGCTGCTGTCTCTGACAATGATCTTTATTTGGTCTCTTCTGTATTTTATTACTAAGATTGGCTGTCACTGAGCTCCTTGTAAGCCAGTACACCTCCAGCACTTCTATGGCCTATAATAGACATAATCTTATCTTCTACTCCTTCATGGAACAATCTCGTGACAGAGGTTCTCCTTATTGCCCTAAAACTCCTACTTTCTCAGTCAGCTTCTGAACTGTTGTGTTGTGTCTGAGAGGCCTAGTTTGATACCAGCATGAAGGAGTTGGTTTCTGCATTGGTTGTAAGTAAAAGATGTCATTCAGTGCCAATGGTGGTCTCAATTCCATATAATTCTTGAAAAGTTTCACTATGCATCGAGAAGGATTTTATAAATTTTGAAAAGCCTTTACAAATTTATTTCTCAATTTTTGGTCATTAAGACCTCCGAGATTATTTTTCAAACCTCAATCAATATATTGCAAAAAGGATGGCTCGTCTTCCTTTTGAATAAGTTGTATCATATTAGGTCTAAGGCTCCGGTTATCTTTACCACTACGTAAAGCAAAATTAAGTCCAATCAAATAAACTAGTGTATCTAACAAGTTACGAGGGTCTGAATCGCCCAGGACTCCATTTGACCATAGCTCTTCCTCTACAGCTCCTGCTCCCTTTGAATGTTGATCTTTAAGAACTAAATCAAATGTGCATCGAAACAAAGTGAACTGTTGATCTTTATATATGTCAAGGGTTTCATTGTTTTTTATAGCAAGCGGTTTTTGCCAATATACTGTTGAATGCTGGAACAAATACTATAGAGAGTCCCTCTATTGTCACATGACCCATCTCGCTTTTTAACCTTATTATAAACTTGGAAAGTCAGTGATTGAGCTCGTTATTGATTTGCTCTAAAAAAGGAGGTATTATAGTGGAAGTAGCACCTTGCTGACTATACTTCCACTCATTCCAGATCCTTACAGCCCACTGGGTAACTAGCTTTGTTGAACGTGGTACATGACCATTGACTTTTTTCAAAACTTCTTGATCAGTTACTGGGGCAGCAAAGCGACTCACCACAGATGCTAGTTTCACATCTGTGCTGAAGTCTACGGTCCGCTTTTTGTCAGCTGATAAGGTCTCTTCATCATTGTCATTTTTGTCTTCTGAGCTACAGGTATGCTTACTATGACTGCCAGCATCGCTACCAGTACAGTCTCATGGTCAGTGTCATCTTGACGCAATTGCTTTCATCCCGCGTTCAATTGTCTAGTAAGAAATCATCTTCTGACATGTCGCTTAAGAGTGTAGCCAAGTCTTGCTCAGTCAGGTCATACCCGATTTCATCTGCATGTGTTTATGGTACAGAGGTAGGAAGGCGCAACACAGCTTTGTGATGCAATTGGCGCAGCAGGGGGCTCAGCTGGAGGCACTCTCAGATTACATAACTGCATTGTGTACTGGCCGCATGTTATGGGCCAGACCAGATATGGTAGGATGGCTTATGATTGCATTTGTTATTTATATAGGTTTACCACCTCCTCGTCAGGATTACAAAATTTTAAACCCTCGGGCATCGCCCTCAGATTTAACATTTTGTAATTCCTCCTTGTTGGTGTTAAACCTACAAATAATCATAGACGGAGGGGCTATATATACAAGAAAGAGCAAAAGCCACCAGTAGCTTCCAGTACCGTTTCAACACTATCAGAATGTATTACCACACACCTATAGTAACATACACTTTTACTTTTAAAATTATTACAGTTGAAAACGTCAAACAACTCAGTACAGTAAAAACTCTAATTACCTGGCATTAATTTGGAATCTTCTTCAACTTTTCTTCTTCATAATGACAGAAAATTCAATGCCACAAATAATACTCAATGATAATCAAACACAATTTAACCTGCTCCCTTAGCATTAATTTTATAGAAAACCATTTCAAGGAAACAGGTAGGTATAATAATAATTGTAAAGTGTATGTATCATTGATAGACAGGGGCTTCTCTAAGGGAGTCCTTGGCCCTCAATCAATTTTTGTTGCTAATGATTTATATTGTTTGTTTTATTACCAACTACCTTATAATAAAAATTAATCACCTTGTCATGTTTTACAGTACATTGCACAGCAGCAAATGTGCAACAAATGAGTAGTAGGCAAAGAAACGCTCATTTTATCTTTGATGCAAATGTAAGAATTTGATGCCTTAAAATACGTTAAAATGTTATTTTAATGCACTATACGACCTCCGAAAATGGGTGTGTCCAAACTTTTGGCACTGCGCACCACTTTTTTCTTTTCTTCCCAGCTATGCCCTTATATATGGATGACACATTACATACAATTAGAAGCATAAATTGTACCTTCTTAATTACGATTTCAGGGAAATCAAACAGGTGCAATGCATGTCAATTTTTTTTGAAAAAATCTGACTGGCCTCCTCCATAAAAGAACAAATAAACAAAAAATCCAGCGCCTTCCTCATCTTCAGCTCCTGAATCATCTTCCGCCCCCACGACAGCTTCAGCTCCATAATCATCTTCTGCCCCCATGACATCTTCAGCTCCAGGATCATCTTCCGCCCCAGTGACATCTTCAGCTCTTGAATCATCTTCTGCCCATCATCATCTTCAACTCCTGAATCATCAATCGCCACCACATCTTTTTTAGCTTTTGCATCTTAATTTTCTCCCTCTTGTTTTCTCACCATCTTCAACATCTCAATTATAAACAGATATACACAATCCCTACATTACATTAAAGAATAAAATGTACTCTACATTAATCATCATTTTTGAAGAAAACAAAGATGATGCTATTAAGAAATTTGGCCAAATCTTTTGGCAGGAACAATAGAAGAACCAAAGTTCAGTTGCTAATGGTAGATGGTGGCATCCACTTATTAAATGGTGCTTATACATGCATCATCTATCTTCATGGTCATATCACCTTATTCGCAATATTGGTTACATCTTACTCTCATCTGGCAGAACCCTCAGAGACTATACTCAATATATCGAAAAAGCCAGGATTTCAAACTCATGTTGACTGACTACAAAGACATTTGATTCGATATCACAATCAAAAGAATCATGAAGAGTACATATGCATAAGTGCAAATGAAATGAAAATAAATAAGGGCTTAGTTTTTAACAAAGGAAGTTGTGATTTGATTGGTTTCAGTCACCTAGGAAACGTTAACAATATTGTTGAACAACTTCACCCAAAAGAAATTGAGCTTGCTTCTTGCATGTTCCTTTTCATGGTCCATGGTATCACAGAAGGCTTAAATTTTCCTTTTGCCAGTTTTCTGTCAGCCATGTGACGGGAGAAAAACTTGCATCCATTCTAATTGAAGCAACTTTTCAACTTGAGAGAATGGGAGTAAAGGTAATATTATGGTGCACACATTAGAAGCATGCTTCAACAGTAGCAACTTTTCAACTTGAGAGAATGGGTGTAAAGGTAATATTATGGTGCACACATTAGAAGCATGCTTCAACAGTAAATAATGTTTTTGCCTCATGTCCATTGACAAATGAAGCCCCTATAAGACAAAAACGCCATTTACGTCACAAAACGGGTATACATACTTTATAATTTGATCCACCATATATTTTGAAAGCAACAAGAAATTGCCTTTAGCAACGATGATGAAAGTTAGACGTAAGATTTATTAAACTATTTTAAATTATCTTGTAATTAATATAGTTTAATGGTCAATCAATCTTTTGGGACCATATAAAAAAGCTGTACATCAGAGCAAACCAAAATGCCAATTTAACAACAATGCGGAAGCTTCATTTCTAACACTTAAGTTTGACTAAGTGCCAGGTCACTTGGTGCCACTGGTAAACAAAATGTTTATAACATTTTACATGTTTGTACATTTATCACAGGTTGTAAGTGAAAGAGTATTGAAAGGATTGAAAGCTCATCTTGTCAGAGAAGCAACACAACCTGCTTACTTTGTCAAGATATTTTGTAATGACCTTAATAAAAGCCATTCAAGTATCCCTACAGAGGAAAAAATGACTTTTGATTAAAAGTACATCCAATAGAATAATAATGATAATTATAAATAAATAAAAAAATTTCTATTAAATAAGAAAAAGTAGGGTTGTCAAAAAATAAATGAAACAAGGGGTTGAGTTCAACCATAATAATAATTTATAGTTCAATTAATAATAATAAACGTTAATTAATAAAAAATAATTTATTCATAAAAATAATACAAAAATTTCAAACCCTACTTTGCAGAAAATGATAATAGGCAGACTACATTATAAATAGATAATTATATCTTTGTACCTATTGATTGCTCTACTACATTATAATGTAAATTTAATATGAATTACTGTCATCACAATTAAAAAATATAAGTTACAAAAAATTGTTTGTCTATTAGTAACGCTGTAGCGTTACTAAGTAGCATTCACCCCCAAACAAAATGGCTGCCACGACTTTTGCAGCCTTGCTATATCAGGAAAACGAGCTCCTATGCTTACCAGACTTTATAGAGGACCTTATCTTGACCAGAGGACTGCAATGGTACCACTAGCGTGGCTCTAGACCTCGTGTAAGTGAAAAGTCAAAAATCAGGGAACCGGCCGTTTTGTTCAGCCACCTTTTTTCATCTTCATCATCTTCATCATCAAGTCCTGTCAATCCAGTTGTCGGTGTGTACTCAGTATCAGTTGGTGCTACAAGGATAATTCTTACACCAATCTACTCCAACAGTCTATGCGCAGGTCCATGTCCCATCAGATCATTCTTCAAGTAAGGAAAAAGTGATACTGTGACTGCTGGATCGAGCCATCTTAGCTACATGCCGCCATTTTGTTAATTAAAGAAGCTTGCCATGTGCTCAAAAATTGGGTGTGGTCGCGCATGCTCTGGTGCAGATCTGCAGCTCTGGAAGAGGCAATTTATTTTTTACCAAGCTATGCTTGGAATCAACTTACTGCAATACCTTAGTGGAGGTTTCCAGCTAAAAGAAGGTATTGATTTTACATGTTACTGTTTTATCAAGTGTGTTATTTTATTTTATTTAAAAAACAAGCAATTAATTAATGTTATGACTTATGATATGCAAAAATAATTATGAACTTGACAACAGCCTGGAAGAACAGGCATAGCAGGGAAGATGGACACTCTTAGCTCACAGATTCTTGAACAAGGATGTGTGTTAAGACTAGTATTAGTTTCACTTGTCATCAGTATAGTTGATATTCCTTCAGCATGTCTATTCAATGCTGTCTCTCATAAATGTTATAACAATGATAATAATAATAAAGAAAATTATTGTTTGTGTAAAATCAACAAGTATCACAATTGCAACTAAAAAAATACTATATATATTATTTTAAAAATCAACACAAACAAGAACATAAAAAATTAAAAAAAACAAGATGAAGTAGGATTCCGAACAACCAACAAAAAAAGGAAATATTATAAAAAAATCAACACAAACAAGAACATAAAAAATTTAAAAAAACAAGATGAAGTAGGATTCCGAACGATCAACGAAAATACGAAATGAAAATCCTACTCGTGACGCAAATTCTACTCTACATTGCAAGGTGATCCGTAATTCTTACATAATAACATTAAAAGTACAATGTAAAGTAGAATTTGCATCACAAGTAGGATTTTCATTTCGTATTTCGTTGATCGTTTGGAATCCTACTTCATCTTGTTTTTTTAAATTTTTTTAAAATTTTTAATTTTTGTGATTCATTAAAATATTAATGCATATTCTTGTTAGGAATTTTAGCTGGACTTGCCACACTTGTGTAGGCTGGAACTAAGCATTTTTTTCATTCTTTTGTCATTTTAAAGGACACTTCATAAAACTCTGCAAAGTAGGGTTTGAAATTTTTGTATTATTTTTATGAATAATTTTTTTTTATTAATTAACGTTTATTATTATTAATTGAACTATTAATTCTTATTATGGTTGAACTCAACCCCCTTGTTTCTTTTACTTTTTGACAACCCTACATTTTCTTATTTAATAAATTTTTTTTATTTACTTGTTTCAATACTTTTTATAAAATTATTTTATTAATTATTAATAATTCTTTTCATTGATAATAAATTTGGCATTCATTTATAGGTTTAAAAGTTCATCAGTTCATTATTTGAAGAAAAGAATTTTTGAAATAAAAGCCATTAGAGCCATAAAAACAATATTATAATTACTATTTTAAAAATTTGAATCATTAATTATAATTTATAACTAGGCTAATTATTATTCATTACTGAGACTTCAAAACCTATTTAAGTTCTTTAATTTTTTTCTCATTACAAATTTAAATCCGCTCTCTGGAATATATTACCTCTCTCGCTCTCTCATTCTCTCTCTCTCTTGCAAATAAAATTTATTTTTGCATAAAGTTAGTTTGCAAACTTGTAGCTATAGCTACCTCATTTCTCCTTTTGTAGGAATATCGATGTTCCTACACCAGTAGGTGATGATCATGGAGGTCCTACTCCACCGCTACCACCAGTTGCAGCCGGTGGAGGTCATGGAGGTCCTCCATCACCACCACCAGTACATGTTGCTGGTGGTCATGGTCCTCCTCCAACACCACCACCAGTCGCACTGGTTGTAGCCGGCGGTCATGGAGGTCCTCCACCACCACCAGTTCTGGCACCTGCAGGCCATGGAGGTCTTCCACCACCACCACCGCCAGTTGCTGGTGGTCTTGGAGGTCCTCCACCACCACCAGTTGCTGGTGGTCTTGGAGGTCCACTAGCACCACCAGTTGCTGGTGGTGGTGGAGGTCCACCACCACCACCATTGGCTGGTGGTTTTGGAGGTGCTCCACCACCTCATGCACCTGTAGCCATAGGTGCTCTGCAGCAGCAGAGGCTGCTCGTCCTGAGGCAACTCAGGAGCCTCAATAGGCAAATTGTAAGGTTTTACAATACCTTATTATATATATAATCTCTTTCCATTTTAGTACATGAACTTACCCAGAGGACCACGAGGCCATGGCGCTGGCAGGGGCAGAAGGGGTGGAGGAAACGTTACAAAAAACTATAACTTTTATTAACTTAAACTTTTTTATTATGAATAGTATTTTAAAAACAAAAAAGTCAATTATTTTACAGCGCAATAAGCAAAATCTAAAATACAATAGTAAAATATTCAAAATGATGAATTGCTCAGCAAGGCAAACTGCTTTAATACCTTTAGATTCCACCTTCCTACAATAATAGATACATACATGTTAATAATACATCATTTACACTACTTACGGTGGCCACAGTTCATGACATAACCATTAAAAGAATATAGATGTAACATTGAACCATTACCTATTACAAAATACATAAGACACTTTGTAATCACACAATATACAATCTTGCTACATAATCCATTGCTGAGACTACAATGATGTGAAACCAATAAGGCTAAAAACTGTTGCCTCCTGCAATGTGATAAACTAATGATCAAGGACCTACAACAAAAAATTTAGCTACATGTAAAAAGAAATTAATTTAGTTACATGAATCTAAAACCAGAATAGCCTTTAATTATATTGCAGTAATTGCACATTCCAATATCAAGTAAAAGTATTGCTGACTCATCAAATCCTTTCCAGCTGTCAATAGCGTGTAAAGCTTAGTAACAGAAACACATCAAACGCAAGCAATGTAAACACACGGGCTAATAATAACAATAGTGCAAACAGTAATGGTGAAAAAACTTTATTACTAATCACATGGAACTTTTGTATTCCTTGTAACTCCATTATACAACAAACTATAAAAGGATGAAATTCATGCATGATAATCATCAAACAATACAAGCACAATAAATGCATCAATAATCCACTACATGTACACTATTCTAAACATATACAGGTATATATGCATGATATACCTTATGTTTGTCACAAACATACATTACAAACCACCATCAAGATACAGGTGCTCACATAGAGGAACATCCCCTTACCTTTGGAGTCTCATTCTAAGTTTGACCTCACTCTTTAGCACCACATTGTAGTCCTTGTGCCAAGTAAGTACATGTACCTGTATAAATTATGAATGTGACATACATGTACTAACTAATAATGATAATGGTAGCATCTACAATGTTTCTGATTGGATCATACATGTATGTGCTTGCATGTATTTTAGACATACATTTAATAATGTTTACTAATGCTATCCTCAGTTAAAATACTTTCATGACCTACTTAATATAAAATATCATTGTGTGCATAAAGTATTTCCAATGTGCAAACAATATTTTTTTGTTAATGAGAACATGCACATGTTACAACAATCATCAATAAAAGATGCGCAACATCAGCTGGCAAGCATTTATTATGCACACAGCTTTGATGGCAGCATCATTCAAATGCGCAACATCAGCCGGCAAGCATTAACTTAATAATGTGCACAGCATTGATGGCAGCATTATGCGCAAAATCAGCTGGCAAGCATTTACATATATGTAATGCGCACAGCATTGATGGCAGCATTAACATGCATGATGATCATTATTTATTGTATGTACAGAATCACTGCTTGAATAATACTACATGTATTATAACAAATTTTAATGTTACTCAACTATTTTTTTTGTGAGGACTACAAAATTTTTCAGCAGAGCCCTGATCCAAAGTACCTGTTATTAGTAATAAACATGTAGTACAAGCCACAAACAAGATCCAGAGTTGATAATGACAGCTTCCTCCCTTCCTAACCCTCTGTCCTACATAAATGATAGTCACACAAATTTGAATCAATGCAAAACTCTAATGAACACTAAACCTCTTTCACACCCTCTCCCTGTCCATTATAACAGCATTAAGTATTCAATATTTACTATTATACATTGATTTATCTCACTTCATGCATGCAGTTAGATTAAATTCATACTGAGCAATACTATATGGATATACACCAATGGTTTTCAGACACACACACATTACTCAGATTGCAAATGCAGTGAAATACAAGTCACATCAAAAAACCAATGTTTTTAAGATGATGGACCTCCCATTCACCATACCCACTTTCCATCAACAATCAATGCTTAAGAAATATTAATAGACTTAACTGTTTGGAAATGATTAGTACCAACATGCGTCAAATACAAAGCAGATGTACTAGTATCACAAGGAATGCCATATAACTCCTGGGTACCATATCTAGCCCAGCCAACAAAAGTAGGAGTAAGTGAATATGAATACATGGTTGTACCTAATATTGCAGATAATGTAATAATCTCTGTCTCAGTAGCCCACACATAATTTCTATACATTTTGGACTTATTTATGTAATCATATATGCTTGAATATCTGGTTGCACTTAATGTACTATTAAACAATACTTCTTCAAAGTTTGGCATATTACTAACAATTGCTTTACGTAATTCATAATGCTGACAAATTGACCCAGTAATGAGATATGAAAGGGCATAAAATAAACAGTTCCCATCACCAGAGACATCAAGAGTACTATTAGGAACTCTTTCATCTGACAATGGTGTTGTTGGACTACCAGGTAAGATTCTAGCAGCTGTGACAAATTTGAGATTTAAAATCTCACACCACCGTCTTTGAAATTCTTCATTACCAGGGTAATAAACATAATCCCTTTGTCTCCTTCTCACAATATCTGGGTTGGGAGGCTCTTCAGAAGTAATGATGACATTATCTTTTTTAGATTAATCGTCTTTAATTTAATGCTTGAGAGTTTTATAGATACAATGAGACTACTACTACAATGGTCATTTTTTACAACACACTTGGTTTTATCATCTTTTGGTTTACATTTAATGTTTGAGAGTTTTAAAGATACAATCAGACTACTAAAACTATCATCATCTTTGTCATTAAATTTGGTTTTTAGGTCTTTTAAATTAATTGACACAATTAATTTATCATCTTTTTTTTGAGCGAGGCAATACCAAAGCAGTATTGTCAGTACTACTGTCTATATCAACTTTTCTTTTTTTGGGGCAAGGCTTACTTAAAGCATTATCATTATATACTTTACTCATTTTAGGACAATTAGACTTTTGTAAATCAGTACTGTTACGTTTATTGCTACTAACAGTACTCTTACTAGTACTTTGTACATGACTTACATACACCTTGGCATTCTTACTACAAGGTTCACCATCATCAATTATACCAGTCACTTGAATCTTTCTCTTCTTTCCTTTACCTTTCCTGATTTGAGGTAAGTCATTCCAAAAATTAGTTCTCAGTCTGTTAATTTCATTAATGCACGGATTACTAACTTCAACAGAGAGAAGATCAAATGATAATAAATGTAAACCATTTAATGTATGTACACAAGACAATGCAACATATGCCATACCATCCCCAAAAACATCAGTTGATAAATCAATTATGGCTGCATCTAGTGAGAGGCCCTGACATTTATGTATAGTAATAGCATAAAAAAGTATGAGGGGAAACTGTTTCCTATGTATATACAAATTCTTAGATAGCATAAATCTAGATGTAACCCTTTCTATGTCACAAGGTACATCAATATGATCAAATATACGTGTAGCGTAAATACCCATTACTGTACCAATGACACCATTAACTAATCCTACAGTCACATCAATATTACGTCTTAGCATTACTCTACAGCCTTAATGCTAAAGAGAAAATTGTTTCTAAACCAGCCATTTTGCTTGATTAATCTTTTAGTTTATCTAATTTTTTTTCTTGTTTTTTGTCAAATTTTGCTTTGCTGCCACTTTCATCAACAACATCAACACATGCTATTTCTATTTTCTCAGTTTCTAGATTTTCTAACATTAATTCATTGATTTTTTGGCAGGCATCTATCTTAAAAATAGGCAAATTGGAGGATTTGTTCCTTCACTTTCCAATTCCTTACAATTTTCTTGTATTGAAACATTAAATACACGACTTCTAAGCGTATCAATAGTTTCATCAGTCAAACAGCCATGCCTTACAGAATCAAGCATTTTAAAGAAAGTTTCATCTCCTTTTTGTCGCTCATTGATTGTTTATCATATTCTACTGTTTCTTTCCATATGTTAACTGCATTTGCTGCTCCAAGTCTAGTTTTCACTAGCTTGTTGCTAATTTTATTAAATACTGGCCTACCATTAACTGGTGGCAATTGTAAGAGGTCACCTACAAATAAAATATTTTTGGATCCAAACCATTCATCAGTTCCAAATATATCTTCTATGAGCATGTGTAAGAATGTTAGATTTAGATTGGATACCATAAATACCTCGTCTACTATTATAATTTTTAAATTTTTAAGTGTCATTTTTATCCTTTTCTGAGCTTCTTTATTCAAAGCTCAATATCCAGCTGTTTTTCCCTCATGCTCTATTGGTAGCTGAAATAACCAATGTATTGTCAGTCTGCCTACACTAAATGCGGCTATTCCTGTTGGTGCTACTATAGCACACATAATTTCACCACTTTTTGGATGCCATATGTCATCCACTAAGCATTTTATTGCCTCTATTAAAAAAGATTTACCAGTTCCACCTTCACCACTAATAAAAATTCTTAGAGGTTTGATATTATCTAATCTAAGTAGTCTTGAAGACTCATTCTCTAATAGGTCTTCATGTTCTTTTTGACTTAATAAGATGACTCTTAATATTATCAAAAATTCTTTTTTGATCTACATTAAGCATTGCCTCTCTGTGCTCTAATGTTAAATTAGGTACATTTATGTGCATGTCAGCAATATCAGCCACTGCTTCTATTATTTCACCTAGTAATTGAGGCTCATCATCTTCCTTGTTATCAGGAAGTTCTTCAGTGAAACCGGCTTTATTTCTTGCATCGACTATTTTCTTTCAATTACGTTCAGCTTCTAATAATTTCTGCAGTTTGTTAAAATGATTTTCAATGCCACGTATAGATGCTTCTCTGTGACGCCTAAAAGCTTCTTCCTTTGTTTCCCCTTCCATTACGAGTGTCTCTCGTCTCTAAAAGGCACAAATAAAAATATTAGCGAGTAATAAAAATTGTCTCTTTCTGCTTCTTGCATAGGATTAAATTTCCTATGGTTTGGAAGGACTGGCTTTGATCGAAGTTTGTATTCTCTTTCTCCATTTTCTATTTTATGAAATTTGTAATTAGCAACAAAATCGTAAAGAGATACATCTTCCATGTTATTTGGTCTTGTTGGATAAAAGTCTTCAATTATGCTAGGATTAAAAATGTTTTTGAAGATCAGTCCATTTTAGTTAAAAATGAATACCGTAGGTCGGGTTATATTCGCGGCTGCTAATATTCGCGGTGATAAAAACTAATAAAGAAGTTCAATTAAATACCATGGAAACTGTTAGATAGTTGCTATGACAATTGACCACGTGTTTACATTAGGAGGGAAGTTATCTCAGCTGCCAAAATCACTATGGTTGAAGTATCTAGCTGTATTCGTGGTCTTCATGTTTACAAAGAAATATGGGAGCCTTGTATAGGTGAGGAGCTGGTGTGTAGCCCACAAAGGAACAATCTTCATGACTGCTATGCTGTGGCTGTATGCAAGTCAGGTACCATAGTGGGACATGTCCCAAAAATAATATCAAGACTATGCTGGTTGTTTTTAAACAAATCTGGCACAGTAATAAAATGTTTTGTCACGGGTACTAGAAGGTACTCCAGTGATTTGGTTCAAGGTGGTCTTGAGGTACCTTGCAGGTTTAAGTTTATAGGAGGAACTCATGAACAAATTGCCAAAGTTGCAGCTCTTTTCAGAAGCACTGATAGCAGTGTCTGCTCTAATGTCACAGAAGAATAATAAAATAAGTGTAATTAAGTGCCAGTAATATATGTATGTGTGTGTGTGTTTGTACGTATGTATATTCTTTCTCTATCTCTCTGAACAATGTCTCTCTCTTTGGAGTGATGACAAAAGATCAATAGAATCTCGCTCTTCGGAGTGATGATAAAAGATCAATAGAATCTCGCTCTTCGGAGTGTTGATAAAAGATCAATAGAATCTCACTCTTCAGAGTGTTGATAAAAGATCAATAGAATCTCGCTCTTCGGAGTGATGATAAAAGATCAATAGAATCGTTGATAAAAGATCAATAGAATCTCGCTCTTCGGAGTGTTGATAAAAGATCAATAGAATCTCGCTCTTCAGAGTGTTGATAAAAGATCAATAGAATCTCGCTCTTCGGAGTGATGACAAAAGATCAATAGAATCTCGCTCTTCGGAGTGTTGATAAAAGATCAATAGAATCTCGCTCTTCGGAGTGTTGATAAAAGATCAATAGAATCTCGCTCTTCGGAGTGTTGATAAAAGATCAATAGAATCTCGCTCTTCTGAGTGTTGATAAAAGATCAATAGAATCTCGCTCTTCGGAGTGATGATAAAAGATCAATAGAATCTCGCTCTTCGGAGTGTTGATAAAAGATCAATAGAATCTCACTCTTCAGAGTGTTGATAAAAGATCAATAGAATCTCGCTCTTCTGAGTGTTGATAAAAGATCAATAGAATCTCGCTCTTCGGAGTGATGAAATTATGTATGTCAATTATACACATACAAACATCATTAAAATAATATTATTTGTTAAATCTATACAATCACTGTATATAATTTCATTTGATAAAATAATTATTTTAATTAATAATAAACAATTACTACTTTTTTATTAATTGTATTTTGGGTGTCAGGACTGTCCCTAAACAAGGTTTTGTTCTCCACTCTTTTGCTCCTTAGTTCACCTGTCTATTGCTCTTTATAGTAACGGTGTACTTTTAGTCCTGTAATAATAATAATCAATTATTAATAATAATAATGTTTTAATTTTTGGCGCCACAATATTAATAAAAATGGCTGAAGGTTTGGGGGAAAGAGAGATAGATCTCCTTTTGGATGTAAGTATTTCTATTAAAGCTTACTTCTCATGTTACATTTCCTAACTTGTACAGGATGAGATGGAGGATTCTCCACAAAGAGATGGCAATTCTGCCAATTTGACACCGCCACCTGCTCCTCGTGGTCAAGGTGGTTCTCCTCCCCGGGGTGGTGGAGATACAGGAAGAGGAGGTGAAGTGGACATGGGTCGTCATCACAATGATGTAGGTGGGGACGAATCTGGTGTACGTGATGACGACCGAGATAATGCTTATGGAGCCGGAGGAGCTGTAGAGCCACACCAGGGATGGGGAAGAGGCAGGGGAGTTGGAGAAGGTAGGGGAGATGGAAGAGGAGAAAACAGGGGAGGTGGAAGATCTAGAGGAGGAAGCAGGGGAGGTGGACAAGGCAGGGGAGGTGGACGAGGCAGGGGAGGTGGACGAGGCAGGGGAGGTGGACGAGGCAGGGGAGGTGGACGAGGCAGGGGAGGTGGACGAGGCAGGGGAGGTGGACGAGGACTAGGTCATGGTGGTGGAAGATGGAGAGGAAGAGGACAAGGAAGAGGGAGGGGATTTTACAGCCAACATAGCCAGTGGAGAGGAGACACCACAGTTACTGAATTGGAACTGCTACTGCAAATACTTAGTTATATTATAAATAATAGTAATAGACGTAGTTAGATATCGATATTAAGTTAAAAATAGGCCTATTTATTTTATTTATTACTACTGTACATGTACATTATTATTATTATCATTATTTTAAACCATATTTTTAAGCCATATTTTTAGTTCTGTACTATAGTATAATTATTTTTAATGACATTTATTATTATTTATTAAACAAAAAAGAACTAGTTTAACAAAGGCATGTCAAATTGAGGTCCATTGCTTAGCTATACAGTACAACTCAAACTCATCATATATGTACATATAAAACATAATACACAAAATAAGTTGATCTTATCATCACTCCGAAGATCGTGATTAATATTGATCTTATCATCACTCCGAAGAGCGTGATTAATATTGATCTTATCATCACTCCGAAGAGCGTGATTAATATTGATCTTATCATCACTCCGAAGAGCGTGATTAATATTGATCTTATTATCACTCCGAAGAGCGTGATTAATATCGATCTTATCATCACTCCGAAGAGCGTGATTAATATTGATCTTATCATCACTCCGAAGAGCGTGATTAATATTGATCTTATCATCACTCCGAAGAGCATGATTTATTCAAAGAGAGAGAGAGAGAGGAATACATGTACATATATTGCACACACATAAAACTCTAAGACATTCATACAAACACGTAATACAATCCCATCACACATAACAAGCAATCACACATTATAAACACATAATAATTACATGTACTGTACATAAATACATTAAATTTATATGCTATTAGCAATCTCCACTAATGAGTGAGATTTTACTTCTGGGCCCACCTTCCATCCCCAATCTCCATTCCATTATTATAAATAGAGTCAAGAGTTTTATAATCATAATATCTACCACAAAACTTTTGTGGTTTTAATTATCTACTGTAATATCTCTTTGACTATCCCAGAAGACACATCATGATCAAGTACATGTACAGATTTGTATGCTTGTACATGTATAATCACGTAACACTTACATCTGTTATTCCTGCTGATCTGAACCCATTCTTAATTATATCAGGATTGGCTTGCATGTAGTCATAAAACAATTTAAGCCATTGTGCCCCAAGAGGCTTCATTGTAGAAAGCCTAAGGTCTATTGTAGGGCTAGGGTTTTGAGTGTTTTCAAGGGCTTCACATACTTTAAGTGAGTACCACTCAATGAACTTGTTCCTCATGAAGTCCTTGCAAGGTTTGTTCACCGATATGTCCAATGGCAGTAGCCTATCAGTGCAATTTG
>NW_003546371.1:89017-105612 GCF_000090795.2 Amphimedon queenslandica | reverse complement strand
CTAGATGTAATCAAGTGCAGCTGACAATATTCCTTCAAATGAAAGAGCAGCTGAATTTTCAAGTCACTCTAATTAATTTAAAGAATATATAACATTTTAAATTTTATTTTGTTTACCTATTAGCTCTTAAAAGAACTGGTGATCTGTTACTCTGCGCACTCCTTACTAGCTAGCAGAAGAAGAGACAGGAGGAATAGAGCAATATTATTCAGCGGTACTCTACTACTGTAGGTCAGACTAGTCACTATGGCAACTCTGAGTATACGCAATATATGACAAAATGGCGACTGAAAAAAGGGTGTGTTATCACGCCCATTAATACTTCTGTTTTGACCTGGAAATAAATTAAAATTTTGAAACTACCTTTGTAGTCCTTGACCGAAGTGTAGAGGAATGGTGTAAAAACCAGCCAGAGCATTTTCCTCGCTTAAAAGAATAGAGGGCCTATAGAAGATGAAAGAAGAAAAAGCCTGAAGAATTTTGCAGAAATTTTGAATTTTGGCCTATTCTCCAGACTTGCTCCCGCTACATTGCACTCCACTATAAAGGTACCAGGAGAATTGCTCAGTGATGGAGAGCTCGTCTAAGCCATTTATAAAGCCGTACAAGGTAAGACAGATGAGTTATAATCATTTGAAAATTATAAATTTGGCCGCCCTCTTGAAAAATCAACCTCCACCCTACATATAGGCTACCGCCTATATAATTTGCAGTGGTTGAAGGTGGAGAAGATTTTGATGCATATAAAAAAGAGAGGACAATTTGGCCGAGAGACATTAAAGGGAATACATATTACTGGTATGGATAATTAATAACATTAAATATAGAATTTTATTTTTTGGTCCTTATGACGTACACTCTTTTGTTGAATTAGCCACTCATTTCTTTTACCACAACACTGGTATTATTTCATTTCTCAGCAAAAGAATTGAGCAGGGTTAAAGCAATGGCAGCAAGGAAAAGTAAATGAAAATCAAACAGTATTTGAATTTCTGAAAACTTAGAGGGTAATATGCTCTATAGATTTAGACAATCTACAAGGAATTCCTACAGGATCAAATAAAAGATGTTTAAAATTCAGCCTGGAGATTACTCACGTCTTAATAGAAGGGCAGTGAAAAGATAAAATACAAGTAACTTCTTCATTTAAGAACAAATCTTATTCATGTGACACCTGTACATCAATCAAAAAGGTTAAGTAGGATTCCAAATGATCAATGAAAACACGAAATGAAAATCCAACTCGTTACGCAAATTCTACTCTACACTGTACTTTCAATGTTAGTATGTATGAATTACGAATCACCTTGCAATGTAGAGTAGAATTTGTCACGAGAAGGATTTTCATTTCATATTTTAGGTGGTCTTTCAGAATGCTACTTAACCTTGTTTTTTTTAAATTTTTTATATTCTTGTTTGTGTTGATTTTTTATAATATTTCTTAGTAGCTATTGTGATACTTGTTGAATGTTCTTGTTTGTGTTAATTTTTTAATAATATGTGACCATAATTGACAAAAGGTACCTTATGGCGGGTAGTGAAATTTGTCTTTCTAGCCCAAGAAATCCAACTTCCTCAGCCCCATTTATCATAAAATTACTCCACAGGATGCAAAAAGTTACCATATAACTTTTAGAAACAATGATTGTCTAACAAAGCACTCACAGGTTGATATTTGCCATTATTAAGATCAATTTTAAAATCCGCCATAAGGGCCCTTTTGTCAGTTATGGTCACATATTGATCATATTCCTTTATTTGCCATTGTGATACATGTTTATTTTACACAAACAATAATTTTCTTTATTATTATTATTATCATTGTTATGACTCTACATCATTTACGAGAGACAGCATTGAATAGTCATACTAAAGGAATATCAACTATACTGATGACAAGTGAAATTTATACTTGTCTTGATACAAGAAGCTGTGAGCTGAGATAGTCCATCTGCCCTGCATTGTTGTAGCTATTCCTGTTCTTCTAGGCTGTTGTAAAGTTCATATTATCATTGGATATCATGAAATTAATTATTGTTTTGCTTTTTTAATAAAATAAAATCACACACTTGATAAAACAGTAACATGTAAGAATAATACCTTCTCGTAGCTAAAACATTGACTAAAGTACTGCAGTAGATTCCAGGCATAGCTAGGTAAATTAAAATGCTTCTTCCAAAGCTGCAGATCTGAGCATGCATGACCACGCCCATATTTTGGAGTGCATGCTTCTATAACTAACAAAAAGGCAGCATGCAACTAAGACAGTATGATCCAGCAGTCACAGTATCACTTTTTCCTTACTTGAAGAATGATCTGATGGGACATGGACATGCCCATAGACTGTTGGAGTAGATTTGTATAAGAATTATCGTTGCAGCATCAACTGATACTGAGATACTTTAGTATTCCCTTAAGTTAGGAATTGATTGAAGGTAGGGTTTATCCCAAAATATTATAAGCAAAAATCAAAGAAGAAAAATCACACAAGTATGTATGATATCAAGATTAAATAAGAGACTAAAAACTGATCAACTATTCATAGACATAGGAAAGGGCATCATACATGACAGACTTCCCTCCCACTAAATTAATAATAAATTGAGCACAACTAATAGTTACTTAATAGCAATGGTCCGGCGTTTGCCTTGTTCTAGTAAGATAATGGCAAGGCGTTATGTCAGGGTGGTCCACAAGAGGCCCTGGATCATCACAGGGTACCGTTGGTGCAGGTGGATGATTCTCTTGACAATCAATATCAATTATGATTGGGCTATTCTTACTCTTATGAATCTGTTCCAAATGCTTAGTTGCTTAGTAAGATCCTCCAACTCTATTTCCCACATTACATCAACCATTTGTCACGTCTCCCAAAATTTTGAGCATATACAGCCTCACCTATTTCAAATGTCCTTGATTTAGCATGTTGATCACGATGCTTCTTCTGCTCCAGCTGCTACTGATAAACTCTTTGGCGCAGCTGAGGCTTCATTAAATCTAAACATGACCTCAATGGTATATTAAATAACAATTCAGCTGGTGATGAACCCGTGACTACATGTGGTATAATACAATGACTAAAAAGTATGCAATCTAACTTCTCCTGCAAGGTCCCCTGATGTGATTTCCTTTGTCCCTGCTTGACCACATGAACCATTCTCTCTGCTAGACCATTTGAAGAGGGATGATATGGAGAAGTCGTTATCTGTTTCACTCCATTCCCCTTGAGAAATGTACAAAACTGACAACTTGTGAAACACAAGCCATTATCTGAAACAATTGTTGTGGTGATCCAAAATGAGGAAAAATAGAGTGTAACTGCTGGATAGTCAGCTCCGATGATGCTATAGACACTAGAATGGCTTCTAGCCACTTTGAGGGTACATCCATTAGAATCGAGATCTTGTTACCAATGGGACCTGCATAAACCACATGCAACAGTGACCATGGTTCGCTCGACCATTGCCATGGTTGTAGGGGAGCTGTTAGTGGAGCAGACTGGTTCTGTTCACACTCTGGACATCTTCGAATAAGTTGTCTTTGTCCAGATTTGGCCACTATGTGAACATTCTAGCAAGCGCATAAAACTTCACCATACCCCGATGTCCACTATGTAACTTCGTCAACACAAACTGTCTTCCTCGCTCAGGTACTACCACTCATGAACCCCACAATATGCATCATAAAAATACTGAGAGCTCACTTCTCTTACTCCACCAATCTTGACTATTATTATCTGGACATTTGTCTGGCCATCCATACTGGATGTTTTACATGATTTGTGAGCAGATCCCTTCAGCTGTCCATTCTCTAATCTTAGCTGCTGTAACTGGCTGATCTTGGAAATGCGCCATCAGCTCGGCTGGTACTGGTCGTTTCAGAGGAATTTCTGGTAGTGGTAAGCGATTCATAGCATCAGTATTACTGCATGTGTTTCTGTGTAGAACTAAAAATTACAGAATAATCATACATTGAGAATGTTAATGCCCACCGCTTTATTCTACCTGACACATGTACTGGCACAGCTTTCCTTGGATTAAGCAAAGTCTTCAAAGGCTGATGATCTGTTATTAATGTAAACAGCTGGCAATACAAATACACAAAATTTTTTTACCCCAAAACTAATACTGAGTGTCTCTTTCTCATTCTGCGAATATTTTTTCTAAATCTGAGAGAGCTCGAAGTGCAGCCTGTCTAATGGTATCTGCAGTCAGGCAATCATAGAATGCACGATGAGGTGCGAGAGGAGGTTCCCTTGAAATAACAGCTTAACTAAAAGTGAATTGCGGAGGGGGCTGTTTCTGTTTCAGGGCATCAAGCACAGTGGCAGGATCCCCTAATGTGGCGTCCAGTTGTTGCTGCACACGTAAGACGCCACCCGAGGAGGTAAAGGACAACATACTAATAGCACCAGCAAAATCACCTTTAAAAATTAGCTTCGCAAAGAGATTAACGAGATTTAATTGAACCTTCCAAGGTGTAGTTCGGGGCTTGAACTGGCGCTGTATTGAGCGACCTTCCTCCACCAGAGCTGGCGTGTCACCTTTCTCCCATGAATTTAACCGCCTGTCCAATGTGGTTTATGTGGTTTCTTGTCTTTGATTTAGGAGAGGGATATTGGAGGAGCAGAGTAGGCATTACACAAGCACCTGCAAGTGCAACCCCTTCCAATGAAGAAGCAGTGGCATAAACTTTATATAATCTAGATAGTTCACAAGCAAACCTCTTACCAACACTACCATATGGGACAGAGAAAAATTCTTCTGCCAGTGTAGCACTTCACTGTAGGCAGTCATCACAGCCTCTGTTAAAGACTCAACATAAGAGTCTTCCTAGGAGAAGAGAGCTGATGTGGGAATGGGAGGAAATGGTGGGGGATCTGGGACACATAATTCAATGGGTGTGGCCTCACAAAATGGCGCCAATGTTGCACCATCTTGGTCTTGACCACGAGATGGCAAGGAGACACGAATATCAGTGACACCACAGGACTAAGGAGTTGCTTGAGTGCCTGAGATCAATGGTGGAGAGTTTCGAGGGAATTGAAAAGGCACAGGAGGCAATGGAGGCCTACAGATAAATGGGAGAGAAGAATCAGAAGAGGGCACCATTACGGGAGTCCGGGGCAAGTTCTGACACTTGTTCTTCTCCTTAGGAAAGCAAGAGAAACACCTAGATCCATTCTTCGCACATGTACAGTTCTTACAAACAGCGTTTCACCCATTACACACACAGCACCTCTGAGTGCCAGTGGTCTAACAACAACATCAACAATAACAATAATAACAATAATAACAATAATAATAGTAACAAAAATATCAATAAAGATTAAAACTGTAACAATAACAATAATAATTAAGAATATAAATAAGTACATTAAATAAAGTCAAAAAATGAAGTCACAAGTCTTCCTGTCACGTGACCCAAAATCAAAACCATGTTGCTTTTCTGTATTGCCAAGAGATGCTGCAACAAATAACGGAGTGAGTGAGGATTACCTGTATATCAAGTGATCCTAGTTTCGAGATCCTTTAGGAAGCTGCAGGACTTCGGGCCCCCAGCACCTATAGTCTCAATTGAGAGAGGAGTAAAGATGAAGGAGAGCGATGGGAGTACTTTGACACCTTAAGCTCCTTAGCTACAGTAGCCATGGATCCTGCTGCAGTATCAGGAACATAAACATAAGATGGAGCCAAAGTATCATGACAAGTGAAGTCCCAGCAGTCACATTTGGCACTCTTCCATGAGACCAATGTAACTCCATCAGGCCTTCTACCCTCCACTGCGGTAAGTTTTGATGGTTCAGGTCTAGCTGGTATACCAGCAGCTGCAAAGGCATGCTGTAAAATGTCATTGATGGCCGAATGACGAAAGAGTCGACCATCATTTTTCCTACAATGTAGACCATGGGTAGCAAAGTCATTAACATCCGAGCCACATTGATGACATGCTTAAGAACAACAGAGGGGATGCTCCAGTCAGACACCAACTGCAACTCGAATAGTAGCATCATCCATCTGTAGTCCCATAGCCAAAAAAAGAGAGTGCATTGAGCCAGGCTCCAGACTCGGGTAGATACAGAAAATAAACGAGCCTTCGTGGGGGCATGGTCTACTTCCAAAAGCGAAGATAGGGTGGACATGATATGAGGAGTGTCCAAGCCTCTCTGTAAACGAGCATCAACCCCACTAGGTGGAGTAACCCCGTCAGATGCAGGCCAACATGATAGGGGCAATAACCTCAGGCACAACAGATGTGGAACAATGAATGATGGACTGGAAAATTGGAGTGGCGGCCATAGCAGATGCTAAAACGGAGGAGGATGCCAACTGAACCGTACTCCTATAACACAACCCACCTGCCCAAACAGGCAATGAAACCTGAGTCCAAGAGACATCTGAGGTAGAGGGAGACACATCAGTGATGGTATCAATCAAACAGCGACGCCTATCAAACTCACCCAATACAGATAATGTAAAACAGGGAGCAGAACGAAGTAGATACATCAGTTTGGTAATGGCAAAGGAGTTTCCAAATTTTGCTGTGCTGCCACTTTCATCAACAACATCAACACAAGCTAATTCTATTGTCTTGCTTTCTAGACTTCCTAAAATTAATTCATTGATTTTTGTCATGCGTCTACCTTAGAAAATAGGCAAATTGAAGGATTTGTTCCTTTACTTTCAAGTTCCTTGTATTTTTCTTGTACTAAAACACTGAATATGCAACTTCTAAGCATATCAATACTTTTATCAGTCAGACAGCCAGGCCTAACAGCATCAAGCATCTTCAAGAAAGTTTAATCTCCTTTTTGTCGCTCATATATTGTTAATTCATCATATTCTACTGTTTCTTTTTATATGTTAGCTGCATTTGCTGCTCTAAGTTTAGTTTTTACTTGTTTGTTTGCTAATTTTATTCAATACTGGACTAGCATTAAGTTATGGCAATTGTAAGAGGTCACCTGCAAATGAAATACTTTTCCATCGAAACCATTCATATGTTCCAAATATATCCTCTAAGCATATGTGTAAGTATGCTAGAATTATGATTAGATACCCTAGATACCTTGTCTACTATAATAATTTCTAAATCTTTAAGTTTCACTTTTATCCTTTTCTAAACTTCTTTAGTCAAAGCCCTATATCCAGCTGTTTTTCCCTCAAGCTCTATTGATAGCCGAAATAATCTTTGTTAGTCCGCCTACATTCAATGCAGCTATACCTGTTAATGCACACATAATTTCACCCCTTTTTGGATGCCATGTGTCATCCACAAGGCATTTAATTGCCTCCATTAACAATGATACACCAGTTTCACCTACACCACTTATAAACATTATTTGCGGTTTGATATTTTCTAATGTAAGTGGTCTTGAAGACTCATTCTCTAATAAGTCTTTGCGTTCTTTTCGACTTCTAAGATGACTTTTACTTGTATCAAAAATTCTTTGTTTTATCTACATTAAGCATTGCCTCTTTTTGCTCTTATCTTACATTAGGTACATTTATACGCATGTCAGCAATATCAGCTACTGCTTCTATCATTTCACCCAGTAATTGAGGCTTGTAGTCTTCTTGTTATCAGGAAGTTCTTCAGTAAATCGGGCTTTATTTCTTGCATCAACTACTTTTGTCCAATTAATTTCAGCTTCAAGTAATTTCTGTAGTTTATCAAAATGATTTCCAATACCACTTATAGATGCTTCTCTGTGACGCTTAAAAACTTCTGCCATTGTGTCTCCTTCCATTACGAGTGTCCTCTCATTTCTAAAAGTAGCGCTGGGTGATACATCAAAACTCAAAATATTTAATTGATATTATGCGCTATCGATACTTATCAATATTGAAAAAATTTGCAGAAAATATCGATAACGAGGCCACACCCCCAAAATGGTTACATAACCTTAATAAATGGTTAATTAACTATAGGAGTAACATGTCAAAAATTACTAAAATGTATTTTCTTGGAAAGTAGATGAAGTAGCTGAAGTATATGAAGCCAAAGAATGTTTTTTAATAATGCTTTTCAATAATAATTGTTCTCAGAAATAGCTTTATTTAGCCATTTTAGTAATATTAAAGTTAATGGGTGTGGCTTAATAACTTATTGAGAGAGAATATCAATATCCTCATTTTTAGGCAATATGATATATTGTATTGTTTCAAAGTTTTCAATATCGCCCAACACTATCTAACAGGCACAAATAAAAGTATTAAAAAATAATAAAAATTGTCTCTTTGCACTTCTCTTGTAGGATTACATTTCCTATGGTTTAGAAGGACTGGCTTTGATCAAGGTTTGTATTCTCTTTCTCCATTTTCTCCTATTTTATCAAAAAAATAAATAGCATGAAATTCATAAAGAGATACATCTTCCATGTTATTCGGTCTTTTTGGATAAAAGTCTTTAATTACTTCAGGATTACAAATGTCTTTCGAAGATCAATCCATTTTATAATTTTTTATGTATCTGCTCCTCTTATGAGGTAAGTACACATTTATGTAACTGATTTTATGTATAAACTTTCACCAAGACGATTGCTAGCTTCATTCAGTCTTACTTTATAAGCTCTTAGTAATTTTTGTTATATTTTTCAAAGCTTGCTTTGTAGATGTATGTTTTCACAGCTGCTGACTTTATCACATAAGTCCTGTGCATGACTCTTTTCTGCTTTAGTGACATATCCAGTTACATACTCTGCTAAAGAAAGACTCCTCTCAGCTATATATTGCAAGTCCATACTTGCATGGCACAATTAAAACAATAAAGGATTTTAGTCATTTACTCAAACTTGTTTTTCATGTCGTTTGAGCAAATATATTGAGCAAATATAACCTAAAAGTAATTCTTATTATAGTCTCAGTGATGACATGAATCTATTCTTTAACCTTAAGTAAACAGATTGCATGACAAATTTATGATTACAATTCACTTACTTGTATTGTTTGATATCTCCCACAATTGAGTTATATGTAGGTGAGTGGACAGAATCATCAGTTAATTCAAAAATGTTGTCCTGGAGAAAGTACCCAAAATTCACAAATTTCTTTGTATATTAAATATTAAAAACATAATGAACTGCAAACCCGGTTAAAATAGCCAATGAAATGTCATTCAGTTCACAAAGAGCATTTTACTCTGCTACAATGACAAATGGATCGCTTGTCATCAAGTATACCATTCTGGGAACATTGTCACTGAGTGGCATTGCTACTTTGTCCAAAGGTGTTGCAAACTATATAAATATTACAAAGTACAATTAATTGTAGGTTGCAAAAAATAGCTATTATTCTCACGTCATATTCACTATAAATCACAATTAATGCATCTTTAAATTCCGTTCTTTTAGCAATCAATAATGATACTTTTTAAAAAAATTTTTTTAAAGGCCTGGATTGAGAGTGTAATTTTTTGGAATAGCAAATTGATTTTAAACTTTTGCTATCCTTGTTTATGTTGTACCATTTTTTACAGTTTTCCAATATGCAGTGACAGATCTAGGGTTTAGATACTGGGTGGGCAAAAGTAATGAGGAAGTGTAGTTAGTAAATTTAATTAATTAGTTTCATGGTGTGGTCAATTAAGTAACAACATGTAATGACAGATAATTACATAAACAAGACAAAAAAGCACACTTGCTTATGCCAGCAGAGCCAAACTCAATGATCAATTCATAATCTAAACTCACTGCTATCTCCCTCTTTAATGACAAAGTTGCTACAGCTGATAGACGGTCTTCTGCCATGTTACTTCTTATACAGGTCTTAATGTGTTTTAGAACTAAGACGGAACGTTTTCTTTTCACACTAGTTACTGCTTTTGTTAAACTTATTTGTGCTAACTCATGTAGAGTGTGATACGCAGGTTTGCAAAAATATAGGTAATTACTAAATGATGTGTGCCATTTGGCAGAGCCTTTAACAGTGTAATTTCAAACTCCAGATTTGGCTCTGTGGGAATGTTATAAATTTTGGAGAAGGACTTAAGGTCTTGCACTAATACAAAATTTGATGCTGTTGGAATACTTCAAGCTATTCCTCTCATAATGTTGACATTTTTGTCCTAAATTTTGATTTAGCTTGAAACGAAATTGTCTAGTGCAGCAAAGTGCAGCTATCTTTATACTCATCGCTGTCAAATGAAATCACCCTCAACCTAGTAGTTTCATATACAAAGCTGTCAATTAAGTGAGTAGGTCTCCTCCTTTTTGCTGAACTTCAGTGTCTACATCATGCCGTTTGGCTATATCTATTGCATAATAATACACTTTCTCCCAAAAGGCATGTTTTTGATTTTCTGACAAGCTGAACAGCACGAGAAAGATCTATCTTTTCCTTGATCAGAAAGCTGCTTAGTACATGATACTTTCGATTAAATATAGTCAGGCTAATGATAAAAAATGATTTCATTTCATCAAAAAGACCCCTAGCTTCAGTAGCCTGGGTGTCTTTACTGACAGATGCATCAGCTACTATTCCAACAGTAAGAGTAAGTGCATTGTATGTACGACTGACTGCATTAACAGCAGCGTATCTGCAAAGCCAAAGAAAGTTTCTGTAACTCTAATAGTTGCTCATTTGGGTCAGACTGAATCATGCCTAGAGACTAAATCAATCTATTCTAAGAAGTTACCCTTATTTTCGAATTTTCACCTTCCCTGTATTCTTGCAGTGCTTTTTGTTGTAAGGCACAACATACTGAATTTTAAACTATAGTCATCAAATAATGTCTGTAATTCTGAATTTGATCCTTCAGTGCATGACTTAGTGTTGATTTGATAAAGCATTAAGACTGCTGAATATTTTAAAAATCAGCCCAAGCAGCAGCAGCATTAACATGCCTTTGTGACTGTGAGTGATTTACAAATTGACCAGTTCGTCCTGTGGCATTCTCCAATTTTTATATCCAATACTAATGAAGCACTCATCAGACTTGTGAATACTATGAGAAAAGAAGCGGCATGGGTACCAATAGGCAGTGTCTTTAGGATACTAAGTATTCTAACCATGCATGCTTTCAATACCACATTGAACTAAATGAACAAAAAGTTTCTATATCCTTCGAAAAAGCTATAATGTGGCTGGCAGTACTGGCTTGTCATCTAAACCTTTTCCAATGTCACAAGGTGTACCATTAGCAATATATCTACTTAAGCAACCCTCATTATTGTTGCTATAAAACTCAGGCTCCATATCTATTGGCTCATTTAGCTTAGACTCTGATATTACTGCAATGGGATCAGACTCAGTCTCTCTGGGACTAGTTTGAGTATGGGTCACAGATCTGTGACAGTGACAAGTGAGCTCTGCTCTTTGTCACTACCTATAGTTTATTGGTATAAATTATATCTATTTATTCAATAAATGCTATCTTGGGTATCCTAATTACCTTTAGGTCTACTTGCATTGCACTAAAACAGAGTAACCTGTTTTCTCCTAGACATAATTTTACTAATTATAGTACAATACTGCTGTGATTCTAAGTTGCTCAAAAGACACTACAACAATTATTAAAGAACCAGTGTTTCACATGTTGTCAGTTGTCAGAAGTTATGCGTCAGCCAGTCTATATTATGACCACAATTATTAATTTGTGTGGGCCTTTTACTCAGCAATACTTCATTGTAGTGGGCAAAATAGTTGGGTGGGCTTTGCCACCCTGGCCTCCCTGTCAATTTGTTTTAATGCATTAAACTGCTTGGAATAGACCTTTGCAAAAGCAATCTTATACTTTTTACTAGTTTTGTAAGCAATCCCTGCTTTGCTTTTGACCAGTTACATTGCCGTTTATAATATGCTTTGAAATTGCATTTTTTTGTACATATAGCCAACCATATCACCCACCACATCCACAATAGCGATCATAGTTAACACTGTATGATATAGCCATAATAATGCTATTATAATTATAATAACTACTTACCCCATAAACAGTCCCTTCTCCTAACATTATTGATTGTCTAGCTTGCCATCGTTTCACTGCCTAGCTGTTAACTGTTCTAGACCAGGTAGTCTCACTTTTCTCCAGCTTGTTTCTCTTGTCACCTCTCTTAAGCCATTACTTTTCCTAAAAATGGCTTAATGGCACATGGTCATTTTAACACGTGGTCACTGTTTTTACAGAGAAAGTTTTGGTATAACTCTGGGTAAAAGACTATAATGAGCTAGCTATACAGATAATAATATAAATGTAAGTAATAATTATTAATGAATGACTAGTACTGCTTATTTAGGTTAACTGGTAGTGCATGTCTTATGAATTGTGCTCTAGATTGTGTTGCTGTAGTGCTTGAGGAGTTTAGTATAAGACTACTGGCTCAAGTTGGTGGTGTAGTACTAGTATCCATGCCACTGTCTATTCGATCTTCTTGGCAATTGTCGCCAAACCTTTCGAAAATATTGTGAAGAGTCACACAAGTTGCCACTATGATCGGTACATTCGTCACATGGCAATCCATCCTCTTCAGAAGACATCTCCATCTATCCTTGAGTCACCTAAAGGCGTTCTCCACGACCGTTCTTGCCCTACTTTAACAGTAATTGTAATGCTTCTCTTCAGTAGTGGCCTTGAGGGAATAAGGATATGCCTTCATGAGCCATGGAAGAAGAGTTTAACATTGAGATATCAGTCTGTTCAATTTTAACTGACATACATGGAAACAGAGTACTCTCTCTGCTCTTATCATAAAAGGAAGAGTTGTAGATAACCCTTGCGTCGTGGAGTTTCCCAGGCCAGCCTGTATATGTGTCACTGAACTGTCCTTGATAGTCCACTATGCCCTGGATAATGATACAGTAAAAAACATTTTCAATTATAATAGTTGTACACTCTGAGGGGTGCAGTACTGGAATTTGCCTACCATCAATGGCTCCTACAACTTGAGGACAACCACAGTGAAATGTAAACCTGTCAACAATATCCCTCAATTTGCTTCAAGGAGGAATCTTAACATAGTGCTGTAAGAGAGGTTGAGATATGACTGTGCAAGTTTTCATGACAATGGTACATACAGTTGATACATCAACTCGAAATAGGGTGGACAGGGTAAGCTATTCAGTATCTGTTGCCAATCTCCACACTGTAATAGCTACACGCTCTTCTACTGTCACTGCTGTCCTTAATTTAGTGTCTCTTTTGAATATGTATGGCCTCAGTTAAATCACCAGCATCAAGAATGTCTCGTATGACATCCTGAGATTCTCATGCAACCACGACGGACCAAAAAGACCACTTGATGCTGCAAGCCACCATTGTTTAGTACGATGAATGCACCAACAAGTAGGACTGCCTGATGAATTCATTTACTATACTAAACAGAGTCTATAGACTTCAATTTGTACTCAATGTTTTTAATTTTATTATAATCATACCTGTTTGTCTTTCTTTTTCTTTCCCTTATTATCATCATTTTAAACCATTCATGAATAATTGTGTTTCATGTTAATGACATGAATGAGGTGTCCAAATGCTATGGAGACCGCTACATTGAAGCCATTCAACAGAATAATACAAGTGTACATTCGATTGAGCCTAATTAACCACTTGTAATAACTATGTCTCCATGAATATGTTTAAAACAGATAAACACCTCCTATGAGGCGTTTATAGAATATGTAAACCTCGGGCTTTGCCGTCAGTTTCCATATTCCATTCACACCTCATAGGAGGTGTTTATTCATTATAATAAACTTTGTTCTAGACGCTTCTGTTCTCTGTCTTTTCTTTATTTTTTGTTTTTGCAAGTAATACAATCATAAAAAACAATATTTTTTTTGAGCAGCCTGCATCACTTTCCATCTTTTATAATAATGTTGTCATGGTTAGTTAATTAGTATAATTACAGTCATGAAGTAATAATTATATTCATAAAGTAGTAAAAATAACAGTGAGAACACGATTAATGCACATTGATTTAGCTCTGTGAAAAATGTGCATCGAAGCGCATTAAAAGTTGTGCCAGGGTGAAAAGGCATTTAATGTTAATCGTATTTTTAAAGACGACATGCTAATGACTCTTATGTTACATTGTACAGCTTTATGATAGGCTAAGATTAGTTGTTCTCTACTAAGTAATGCTCCTGGTACCTATAAAACAGCCAGTAATATGGTGGAAGGATTTTAGGATAATAGGCCGAAATTGAAATTTCCACAAAAATCGGATTTTTTTAATCTATCTGCATGATAATCTTTTAAGCTAGAGAACAGCTTAAAATAGTTCTTATGTTATTCCTTAGCGCTTGGATTAAGGACTACTGTGATGAAATCAGTGAAAATTGTGCTAATTAACAGTGTGGGACTGCAACTGTCATTTTGTATGTTTATGTTTGTGTATTGCTTGCAATGTGAGCCTGACTGTTTTAAAACCATGTATCTTGTTCTAGAAGCATGTATCTTGTTCTACACCCATGTTTTTAAGTACTTTGCAATATAGAACTTCTCAAAAGGCTTAAGACATGTCATCTATAAATACCCTTGTTCTGTTGAAATAAACCAGTTTTATCAAAGTTGTCATTGGAACTCAAGAGATTTATATGATTTGGTAACAGCGGTGGCATTGATATATTCACGCACAGAAACTTAAAGTAAGAGTACGCTAGGAGAATCTTGCCTAGAGGACGGAAAGCAAGTGCTAAGACAACAGAAGCAGGTGGAAGCAACCTGTTAATTAAAGAGCTGTTAGATACACTGGAGAAAGAGAGCAGAAGCAGGCTGTAGAACACAAGGAGTTGCTACAGGCTATATTGGGACTAATGTAAAGAAAAAGAGGACAAAAGCGTCAGGATTGACCGGATCGGGGAAGAGTATGGAAGGAGAATTGTTGGCAGATGACCAAACGGACAGTGAGACGGACAAGGACGGCAAAGAGAAGAGAAAGGGAGTCAGTTGTAAGGAACCAGTAATGCTGTGGTTAAGAGAGCTCAAACTTTGTGATCACGTTTGTGTTGGAGATCAGAAGCTGATTGGAGGAAGTATTAGAACTGGCAGGAGAGAATTTAAGGAGAGCACTGCATAAACAGAAGAAGTGGTATGATAAAAAAGCAATGGACCGAGTAATAAACGTTGGAGACAAAGTGTTGGTGTTACTACCATTGACAACACAGAAGCTGACAGCAGAGTAGCAGGGACTGTACGTTATAACACAGAAACTTGGACCAGTGGAAAGTGGAAACCAGATGTAAAAAGAAAATTGTTCCTGTAACCATGCTGAGAAGGTGGCTTGAGGCAGTTTCATGGTAAGTTGTGTGGATGAGGCCGGAGAGTATGGAGGATTACCAGTAGTGGATTGAACTGTCAATAGAGGATATCAGCTGGAACTAGGAGAGTTACAGTTAGTTAAGCAATATGAAGACATAGTTACCAACAAGGTGGGGCCAACCGACATTATGGAGCACCAGATCAAGGTCACAGATGGTACACCAAAAAGACTGAGACCATATCGGCTACCTTTTTTCAAGCATGAGGCATTATGGCAGGAGGTGGAGAGTATGGAGCAGGTGGGTATTATCAGACTGTCACACAATGCATGTGCCTCACCCATAGTTATTGTCGTTAAGAAGGATGGAACTACCCGTTTGTATGTGAACTACCAAAAACTGAACAAGGCCTCAACTTTTGACGTGTATGCAGTACCTAGAGTTGACGGGAAGTATATCTCTACAAGGGGTATTGGCAAATACCAGTTGAGGATCTACTGGGAGAAGACGGTATTCATCACTCTATTTGGGCTGTATGAATTCGACACTGTACCTTTTGTACTACAGTGAGCACCTGCTACATGCTACATTCCAGAGGTTAATGGACAAGGTACTACATGGAATGACTAAGTTTGCAGAAGCATACATTGACGATGTTGCAGTCTACAGTGAGACCTGGGATCTTCTCGTCCATTTGGAGTAGGCACTGCAGAGGCTAAAGAAGGTAGGATTTCTGGCAAACCCCAAAAGTCTAAATTTAGAATGAGAGAAACTCATTACCTTGGACACTAAATTGGGAATGGGAAGTAAAACTCGTGGCGACAAAGATACATGCAGTAAAGAATGCAATTACTGTCCTTTAATTATGACTTTTTATCACTAATTATTTTTAGAGTTAAGGCACTTAATTCAAACATGCGTGCACAAAATTTTTTTGGAAATTGCCACTCACCCACTTAAAATATTGCTCATAAATTTGCTGTTCTTGAAAATCTACGTTTTGTTTGCAATGGTGGCTATTATGGTTCAAGCTAACAATATCCAAGGTATTTGATAGTTTTAAAGAAAATGGTAATAAATGTTTGATGCCAGAAATTGACTGATGTCTTGACCTCAAGTATAAAGTTTTTGGAATGCTGTACCATCAAAAAAATTATATTGTGACAAAGCTGTCTAAGCTCAAGGACACCTGAGAATGGTATTAGTGTATGTCATTTAAAATATTCTATTTCATTCAGTATTTTAGCTGAGAAAAGGAGCTATTATCTGCAAGCTATTGGAAAATCCAGCATCCATGCGCTACGTAAAAAATTTAAAAAACAAAATGAAGTATTCTGAATGACCAACGAAAGTAAGAAATAAAAATCTTACTCTTGTGATGCAACTTCTACTCTACAT